>NC_141033.1:32437500-32737500 GCF_052040795.2 Danio rerio | reverse complement strand
TTATGAGAATCTAAAGGAGGAAGAGGTCACAGTTCACCTCTGATAAAGAGCCGAGCTTGAAAATGTTATGTTAATAAGATTCAGAGTGTGCTGTTGTTTTGTAGAAATGCATATCTGATCTACTCAAGCATGAAAAGGACTACTCAAGGATGAAGAAAAAACTTTAGTAGAGTGTTGGATGAATATGTTCCTGTGCTTAAGTACATATCTTTGTATAATGTTGTTATTTAGTTTTACAAGGTTTTACACTAAATCAAACCACAATACCCCTAACGTACCACAGAGAGAGAGGGGGGGCTAATAATAATAATAATGGGTGGCATGGTGGCTCAGTGGTTAGCACTGTCGCCTCATAGCAAGAAGGTTGCTGGTTAGAGTCCCGGCTGGGCCACTTGGGATTTCTGTGTACAGTTTGCATGTTCTCCCTGTGTTGGTGTGGGTTTCCTGTGAGTGCTTCGGTTCTCCCCGCCCTGTCCAAACACATGCACTATAGGTGAATTAAGGAAACCAGATTGTCCGTAAGGCAATGCAGTGGCGCAGTAGGTGGTGCTGTCGCCTCACAGCAAGAAGGTCGTTGCTTTGAGCCTCGGTTGGGTCAGTTGGCGTTTCTGTGTGGAGTTTTCATGTTCTACCTGCGTTCACGTGGGTTTCCTCTGGGTGCTCCGGTTTCCCCCACAGTAAAGACATGTGGTACAGGTGAATTGGGTAGGCTAAATTGGCTGTAGTGTATGAGTGTGAATGATAGTGTATGGTTGTTTCCCAGAGATGGGTTGCGGCAGGAAGGGCATCCGCTGCGTAAAAATATGCTGGATAAGTGGTTCATTCCGCTGTGGCGACCCCAGATTAATAAAGGGACTAAGCCGAAAAGAAAATGAATTAATTAAGACATCAATGCTGAATTTTACAATTTATTATTGTAAATGAAAATCATATTTCGGTCAAGACTGTCAGATGTTTGAGAATTAATTTTGCTTGTAAAAAGACAAGCTTCAAGGAAACTGTTTAAGGGAATACTTGAATGTGGATATGTTCACATTCAAGCATAACTAACTGAACAAGGTAGGTTTCACTTGTTTGTATATTTATTAATTAATGACTTGATTTACTATTAATTATTAGTCTTTGAAAGGGATTGATAAGAAAATAATGTATTTGCTTATAAAATAATTCATGATCAATCAGTATTTGTTTACTTTAAACACTAAGGTACATAAAAACTTTTATACTTAATGTTTTCCAGGAGTAACATTTTATGATGGAATCATTACTTTTACTCAAGTACTTAATTTCAGGGATTTCTAGTATAATTACAACATTTTGGAGCCACATTATATTCGGTGGCCTTAAACTTGAAATTAATAAGTACACTGAAATGAATCATTTGTTACAATGTATGTATTGTGTATTGGTTAAAACCTGCCTGTAATTGCATAAGTAATTCGTTTCTGTAATTGTTATTACACTGTTGACCACCCCTTACACCTTAACCCATCCTTAAACCTACCCATACCACCAAACCTGTCCCTAGCCCTACACGTATACCACCTCAAGAGCACCAGAAGAGTTTTGCAATACATTATGAACACAATAAGTGCATTGTATTTATTTTTTGATGGAAGTACATAGTAGTTAATGCCACCTTAGGCCTAAAAATTTTAGCAAATATAGACCGTTGACCTAAAGTTAATGTTTTGTTCTCATTTGGAAACATTTTTGGAAACCTCTTCCTAATGTTCAAAGTGCATTATTTCTAGGTTTAAAATACAAATGATATCAAAAGTAACCATATGATTTTGTTAGCTCACATTGCTGGTTTTGCGGTGAACAATTCATCTGTGCATGTCATTAAGAAAAAAAAATTGTTTGCCCTTGTTATCTTTAATTGAAATATGAAAATGCACTTCCTGTTTGTTTTCAGTTAAATTGTCAGATTAGGGGGCCGCACGGTGGCGCAGTGGGTCGCATCACAGCAAGAAAGTCACTGGTTCGAGCCTCGGCTGGGACTGGGAGTTTGCATGTTCTCCCTGTGTTCACATGGGTTTCCTCTGGGTGCTTTGGTTTCCCCCACAAGTCCAAAGACATGCACTATAGGTGATTTGGGTAAGGTAAATTGTTCATAGTGTATGTGTGTGATTGACAGTGTATGGGTGTTTCCCAGTGTTGAGCTGTGGCTGGAAGGGCATCTCCTGCGTAAAACGTATGCTGGATAAGATAATGGTTTATTCCGCCGTGGCGACTACAGATGAATAAAGGCACTAAGCCGAAAGAAAATGAATGAATGAATGTCAGATTAGGTATGTTTTAGAAATTGGGCGTGATTATCACACTTAGCCACGCCCCTCACACTGTCCGTTTTGACCACACACCTATTCCCTGATCTTTCTGAATGAAATGCCTTCTTAACTACATCCAGTCAGCTCACAGTAGAACAAACAAGCCACGCCCACTGTTTTCTCATTTAATATTTAGTATCTCTAGGACAGGGGTCACCAATCTCGGTCCTAGAGGGCCCGTGTCCCTGCACGGTTTAGCTCCAACTTGCCTCAACACATCTGCCTGGATGTTTCAAGTGTACCTAGTAAGAGCTTGATTAGCTTGTTCAGGTGTGTTTGATTAAGGTTGGAGCTAAAATCTGCAGGACACCGGCCCTCCAGGAACAAGTTTGGTGACCCCTGATCTAGGAAATCACGATATGAAATATTGCTTCTGGTTCATATGGACTTTAACGTTTTACATAATCACAGACTAAGTGCTCACTGCTCTTTTGTTGGGTTAATGGCTGATCCCTTACCAGAACTCGAATCCCATTAGTTAAAAGGTTGGCTGGTGCTGAAAGCTCAGAGCTATCCATGCTGGAAAGCAGTCTGTAGATCCAAGCATTCATACACATCCACTGACTGAAGCTCTGAGAAAATGCCTGTGAATACTACACAGAGACAAATGGGCAAAATACTGTAATACTGAGAAAATATTATTTTTAAAAATGATAATTTGGTCAAATTTTGTTGCAAATACCTGATCGTGCAGATATGCATTGAATACAAGCAGATACACATATCTTTCAAGACTCTGCAGTGTTCTTTGCAGGAAGTAGCCTTTTGTGCTGCTTCCCTGCAGGATGAAATATGAGAATGACACATACATGTGACCTTCGCTTAACAAAATATTAAACTGAATAGCTTAATAAGGGTGCAAATAGAAAGACAGAGACTCACTTGAATCTGATAATCTTCGCCAATGCCTTCCAGCTTTAGTTTGCTTTCATACACAGCATCTTTTATATTATGCATTTCTGAACAGATGGCGATAGCATCATCAACCTGTGATATATACATAGATAAACACTTTAAATGGTTTATTGAAATACACTCATTCATGAAATCCTAACAGATGTGTTTGCATGCTAAACATAAAAGATTTCTATTTAGTTTTAAGTACATCATGAAAGCAAACAGCTTTACTAACATCACTAACCTCATCAAGGACTTGTTGACCTTTGGGTAGGCAACTGATTAGCAACTGAATAACTTGGAAATCCAATTTGTGTTCACCCTGTATTTTCTGTCTGCAAAAATCAGGTAAAAGAGAAGTTTCACCAGAGAGATGACCATAAAACATAATATATAGTGATTCATAAGTAGTGCTTTACTTTCAGAAGGTAAACAGTAACAATGTAGTATTGGTACCTGGGGCTCTTTGATGCCCCCTGCAGGTGATGGAAGACTAAGGCTCCCAGGATTAAGCCAAGATTGGTGCGTCCCACCCCCACCTGGCAGCTGAAGAGCAGTGCAGGCGGAGGACTGGAGCCGTCCCTCGTCACAGAGAGGTTTGGGGTCTCCTGAGGAGAAGACGCATTAAAAACTAGAAAACTTAACTAAATTAAAGGAACATAATATTTTAAAAATATTGAAAAATATATTATACTATATTATTGTATAATACCATTACTTGACGTTGTGTCAAACTTTGTGAGCTCATAACTGCATCAGACTGTCCTACAAACATAAGAATGACCTCATCTAACTCAGACTAGGCAGCAGTCAACCACTGATGACCTTTAAACTTACTAGCCGCTCCCTAGCAACCACTTATGGCACCCTAGCAACTGTCCCATAGACTTCCATTGTAAAAGACTGCCATAATTGAGTCAACTTTTGTGAGCTCATAACTCTGCATCAGACTGTCCTACAGACTAGAGTCTGGCCTTATTCAACTCAGTCTAGCCAGCAGCCAATCACTGATGACCTTTAGACTTACTAACTACTTCCTAGCAACCCCTTTTCAGCACCCAAGCAACTGTTCCATTGACTTTGAGTAGCTGTTTTAACACATGCTAATCTTCCTAGAAACATGCTAATGACATGCTAGTCATGCTAACATCATGCTGCTAACAACATGCTAATTCATGCTAGAAACAAGCTGATTCATGCGAGAAACATGCTAACAACATGCTAGTTCATGGTAGAATCATGCTAATAACATGCTAATTCATGCTAGAATCATGCTAATTCATAGTAGAATCATACTAATAACATGCTAATTCAAGCTAGAACCATAGGCTACTAGTAACATGCTATTTACACTTTGAATCCATTTCAAACTTTCAGACTCGGCTTTTCAAACCACCAGAAAGTTTGTCCTCAAACTTTAATAACTAGTATTATATTATATTATATTATATTATATTATATTATATTATATTATATTATATTATATTATATTATATTATATTATATTATATTATATTATATTATATTATATTATACTGTATTATATTTTACTGTATTATACTGTAGTATATTATATTATATTGTAAATAAATATATATATATATATATATATATATATATATATATATATATATATATATATATATATATATATATATATATATATATATATATATATATATACATACATACATTTATACACATAAATATTTATATCATTTATAGAAATGTTTTCAACTGGTTATCACTCTCAAGGTAAAACATTAAGGAATATAAAAACATGTCTTAAAACATGTCATGTTTTTTTTTACTTTGTCATTTGTATGCTCTAAATCTCATCAAATGTCATCAGTTGTTTTTAGTATAAAACTAAAATTCTCTTTTACACAAACATATAACTACAAATCAAGAGAAAGTAAATTACCAGTTAAAACCCAATAAAAATAAATAAAATAACGGACAAAGTGAACAAAAAGGTACAAGTGAAACATCTGGCCAACTACCTGATCATAAGCAGATACGCAAAGACATTTGTCAAGGTCTAACGTTAACATTTATAACTTTTATCTTTGTTAATACAGTTTTCAAAGATTAATGTTACTGGTGACAGTGAAATATAAATAAGGTTTGCAGGATAGCGCTGGGTTCTGGGTTCTTGGGATGAATTATTAGTTTAACGACACAAATCATCAGCTCACATGGAGTTATTTTAAGCTCTGGAAGTAAAGAGAGAAAATATATATGTAATAATCATTGAGGTCTTCTTACCCTTAGTATATTAACAAAGGCATCAAACGTTTCCTCCAGCGGTGCCCCTTCCATGGGGAGCGGTAATCTGTAATATCTAAATTCAACAAAAATCACTAGTAATAGTAATACTAATAGTAATAGTATAAACAACTATAAAATATACAACTAATTCTCATTAGTTTATTGAAGTTTTTGTTACTAGAGGGTTTTATTTACTATAGAATCATCATTATAAAATATATATATTTACTATAGAATCATCATTATAATATATATATATTTACTAAAGAATCATCATTATAATATATATATATATATATATATATATATATATATATATATATATATATATATATATATATATATATATATATATATATATATATATATATATATATATAGTATAGATGATACAAGAGATGCATTGGAAAACATTTACAATACACTTTTACTGTAATCATTATATATATCTCTATTTCTGATACATTTACAATCCTATTTAAACATTTTTTTAGCTTGTTGTAGATGCCCAATGGCTGTTTTTGTGGGTGTCTCTGTAATTGTAAATGAGCTTCAACTCCACAACCCATTTGAAGAAGACCCCTAATACCTGGTCAATTTAAACTCCTGATAATATTTTCTGAGCACAAATAAATATGTCACATATCATAGTCTAAAGTTTTCTTTAGCCTCCTATTGCATGCAAAAAAGTTAAAAACACAAAGAATGAAGGTTCTCATTAAAATATTAAGTTATGCATGTCAATGCAAATCTGTCATTCTAAGAATATTTAATCAAATTACAGGTATTTACTGTATTCTTGATCAAATAAATGTAACATTGGTAATGACAAAAACTTTCAAAAAAGTTTTATATTTTATTAATTCATTATTCATAAATTTTACTTCAGCTTAGTTCCTTATTTATCAGGGGTTGCCACAGTGGAATGAACCACCAACTATTGGCATTTGTTTTATGCAGCAAAAGCCCACAACCCAGCTCTGGGAAACACCCACACACTCTCTAATTCACACACATACGCACACATCCATACATTATGGCTAAATTAGTTAATGCAATTCACTTACTGCATGTCTTTGGACTGTGGGGGAAACTGGAGCACCCGCAGGAAACCCACGGAAACAGGGAGAACATGCAAACTCCACACAGAAATGCCAACTGGCCCAGTCGGGACTTGAACCAGTGACCTTCTTTCTGTAAGGCCACAGTGTTAACCACTGAGGCACTATGCCGCCATTATTATTACTTTTATTACTTTTTATATTTATTGATTTTATCATGCAATAAATCATGAATAATTACCTGTGTGATGGATGACTGAAAAGTGGTCTTTTGTAGACCTCCTCGGTGACATGAATGTCCTCCTCTGACAGAATATGAACATGCTGAGGTTCATCTTTAAAATGCTCAATGTCATTATAGACAGAGAACATATTTTCACTCAGCTTGGCAAAGTCACACAACTGGAGAAGATATCAGAGGATTAAAAGCTGACAGGGAACAGATACGATGATCCGTGCCAACATTCCACCATAAAAATATGGCTACAGAACTAATTCTGCTATAACCGACCTCTTTCCGGATGGACAGCTCTATTTGTTCTGTGCTGAGTTCTCTGTCCAAGTCATGCAGGTTCTCATGGAGGTTCTCTTTTCTTCTGGGAGTGTATGGAATAAAGTCTCCGCTGGAGCGGAAGAAGACCACCGGCTCCTCCCTCACACAGATGAATATCACCTCCTGCACACATTTATTTATTTTTTGTAAAATAAACAGCTATTAACCTTTGATTATTGTTTGAATGTGACTATTGCGGATGCACATATTGCTATATCGATGCTGAAATTATATATTGTGCCGCCCTACTATGGAGTCTTTTTCATTCCATTTTTTATAGAGTTTTTTTTAAAGTATATTTTAACTTTTCATCATGCCATTTCTGAGCCAGCGTAACCTAGAAAAAGCCATTCATGCCTTGATCAGTTCTCGTTTGGACTATTGCAATGCACTCTATGTTGGAATTAACCAAACCTTACTCTATCGGTTACAACTGGTGCAAAATGCTGCTGCTCGCATGCTGACAATTAGTTGCAAACGTGAGCACATTACACCAGTTCTTTACTCACTTCACTGGCTCCCTGTTAAGTTCAGAATTGATTTTAAACTACTTTTGTTTGTTTTTAGTGCATTTAAGGGTCTTACACCTTTATAGGTATGTGAGATTTTAAATATCCAAAAAACCAAACAAGGCCCTAAGATCAGCAGGTCAGTTGATGCTGGAGGTCCCCAGATCAAGGTACAAACAATGGGGTGACCGTTCATTTTTAGTGGCAGGTGCAGAACTGTGGAACACCCAGTCTTTAGAATTTCGCATCATTACAAATGTGGGTTAAACTTAAAACCTATTTATTTAAACTTGCTTTTGATAATCGTTAGTGCAAAATGCTGTTTTATTGTTTTATTGACACTTGTGTTCTCATCAATCTATGTGTTTTAATGTTAATTTTTTGTACTGTTAAGCACTTTGGGCAGCCTCCTGGTTGTAACAAGGTGCTATATAAATAAAGTTTGATTGATTGATTGATTGATTATGGCTGATGAAGGTTATGGGACTAAAACTTCATATGTAATGAAATATTCATACAGCTAGTATTGATAGTTTCCGGGATGGTCTGTTTCCCTTTGGCACATTTTTACATGGTGATTTTTCCCATGCTCATATCGTTGTTTAAGGTGTGCTGAGATTACTTAATTGATAACTTTACATTATACAACATCTCTTATAGCTAAAAACGGAAAAGGATGCCAAAGTGTACTGCATTTCATCCAACACAAAGGACAAGAAGCACTCACTGACCTCAAAGCCGTCAATCTGCAATCTCTGGAGGACCTGTTTGAAGCCGCTCAGGCTAGGTTGGCCCATTCCAAAAAGAGGGTAGTTTCCCTTGACCTTGCGGAAGTTGGGGGCCCCGTGACTTTTTGTAGTATTTAAGACATCAGCTCTATTGTACACATCCTGCACCATAAAAAACTCCCCCTGGACAATATAAAAGTCAGTCATAAAACTCATTTCATCATAAATGACAAGAAATTTCCATGCACTGACCTACATTTCCTGCTTATTACTCATTACACCTTAGGGCTTTTTAAACTAAATATTTTGTAAAAAATCTCAATGAGACAAACATACCAGCACTAGGTAGTGCTCAGGCAGCAGGTCAGATATCCTTCCTCTCAAGTAGTTGGCAGATTGGATCTTGTCATGAATCTGAAACTCTTCCCTGCAGTTATTTCTGTACGGAAACAAAACGCAGAGCATCTGATAGTATAAATGTTGTCTCCACCATTAAAAAATGAAAGCTTTGCTTTTAATTAACTTGCCCAAATTCCAAAATATAACTTATAACTTAGAAATATAACTTATACTTTTATACAGAATATTAATAAATTTTTTCAGCTAAACCCACAGTCATAGGTCATTCATAAAATGCAAAGAAATATTTACTGGCAGAATTATAATAAGAAGAGATGCTCATAAAACTCATAAACCGATCGCAAGTGTTCGTTTACGAGTTTACAAGCAGAGGAAGATCCATTTTAACTTCTTATATGCGCTCCAAACTTTTTCTTTTTCTTCTCCTTCATTTATTCTCTTAGAAATTGAGAGATCACCATTGAAGTATCATACTTAGAGGCAAAATGTGCTTTATGCAATGTTAAAGTTATATAAGGCTTCAGTACACTGTATCAGCCAATCACCATGACAAGGAATCTGTAATCAGTATCGGCTGCAAAAATCCTGAATGAAGCATCCCTAATAATAGGTGTAACACATAAAAACAGCATGTGCCAGAAACTGAACATTATTCATTCATTCATTCATATATTTTCTTGTCGGCTTAGTGACTTTTTTAATCCGGAGTCGCCACAGCAGAATGAACCGCCAACTTATCCAGCACATTTTTACGCAGCGGATGCCCTCCAGCCGCAACCCTATCTTTGGGAAACATCCACATACACATTCACACACACTCATACACTACAGATAATTTAGCCTACCCAATTCACCTGTACCACAATGTCTTTGGACTGTAGGGGAAACCGGAGCACCCGGGGGAAACCCACGCAAACGGAGGGAGAACATGCAAACTCCATGTTATGCGTTACCAGGAACCATGATTTTAGATTAAAAAAAAAACAATCTTGTCTGTGCAAGACATGGACTTCTGCAGTGCAAAATTGTGCATCATGTACACTGGACAAACCTAAAGCTCTCAAAGCAGTTTCAGTATATAAATCCTGCTTGTAATTGGTGTGATTCCACCCCAGTCACTCATGTACATACCAGTAAGTTTTGGTCTTGTATAAAGCTTAACTGCTTTTAGGACACTATTCTTAAAATATGGTTTTGGGGGTATATCTATCTTCCCTCGCACACTGATTGCCATGATTGATTTTGCCCATGTCATATAATCTTATAAAGATACAATCAGATTGGATAGCTTTTATTGTGCTCCTAGCCAAACAACTAATATTGCTTAGGTGGAAGGTTTAGAAAACTCCAACCCCAACACAGTTGATCCGTGTTGTCCTCTTCTTCCCAAAGTTGAAAAAAAAAATAGACTGTCTAAAGGTTAATCTAACTAGTTTAAGAACATTTGGGACCCAGGAAATATATCCAAGAACATGTTTTATTGTCAAATATAGACCAAGTCCGTGTTCCAGCAAATTCATTCAGTGCAAAGTAGAGTGTATTGTGTGATACATATTGTATAATTGTAGTTTTTGTTCAGCCACATTATTATTTACCTTTTTAGTTAATTTTTAATAATGTATGCAAAAGTTGTGATTTTCTATACTTTTTGAAATGTTTTTTTTTGTCTTTTTTTACTGTAATTTGTCATAAAAGGCATAGATAAAATTATAAATAATATTCAAAAGTTCTTTAAAGTTCTAATAAAGAAAAAAATACCTACTTCTTGAAGTCAATCAACAGCAAATTTTTATTTTTAGGTGACCTATCCCTTTAAGCCCATGCAAAGTTGTTGATGACAACTACAACTGTTTTTTTTGTTTTTTTTCTCAAATAGTGACATGCAGATGTGACATTTTGTGCATACGAGGGCCCTTACGTTCAGTTTTAAAAGCATCACGTTGCACTTGTCACTTACGTGATGACAACGGGGGCCACCTTGTTTGTGATGATGGACTTGGTTTTGCTGTTGCGAATGTTCACAGACTGTAGTAAGCGCCTGTGCTCTGCCATGCCGTTCCCTTGGTGATCAGCCTGGTGTGTAGGTGAAAACGGAGCAGCCTGGGAAGTTGCACTGGCGCTCGTACCCATAATCTGCACAGAGCTGGAACGAGGATTTATACTGTGACTAATATAAAGTAAACAGCCAGACACGTTAGTCATTTTACATGGGGTTATTTCGAACGTTGGCACTTTTTAAAGGGCCAGAAGCACCGCTAAGATTCAATTTCCCTTTCTCTCAAACCAAAACACATGTAAAGCACTATAAAATCCCATAATAAAACATATTACTGAAGCTTTATAATTTCACAGAATATATCCCACACAGTAAAAGGAAGTCAGACAACAACAAATTGCATGTGCATAGCATTTCTCTCATGTTATTTGGTTTTTAAATGAATGCCTTACGGTCTCACAGCTGTGCCGCGTGTGTTCACATCCTTTGGTTTTTGCATCTTAGTTTCAGCAAGAGCTCGGGTCACTCTTTAAGTGTAAATCCTGTCAAAACGAATGCAGTTTCCTGCAGGATCTCAACAATAAAAGCCTTTTGTTTTAACTCAAAAGACCTAGCGATGTTTTGCTAGTCTCTTTTCTTCTCTCTCTCTTGTTCAGTGACTCTCTGGTTCTCTTCTCACAGTGACAGGATAGCAGTTCCAACCCTTTTGGGGGCCACAGAGAAATACAGTACATCTGGCAACCAGACGACAGTGTGGGCGGCTCCAGACAATCGCAGGGACAGCCCATGCAAAGGCCACGACGGAAAGCCAAAAGTGAGAGGAAAGAGTGCAAGATCAAACATTTCTGATGCCTTTGCATCTAGCGAAATCAGCTGGAAATGTTGGATGTCAGAGTAATGAAGCAAACCTAATAGTCTCCATGGATTTCAGCGATAATGCAGTTAATTAAGCTAATCCTGTATTTTTTCTTTTACATCCCTTTATAAGATCAAGTTTGTGCCAGATAGATATCACTGGGAAATATATGACAGGTCTGCAAATGCCATTAGGACATTCCTGCTTTATGTTTATATAACTGGCTGGTCCATTGAAAGTTTGGGATACTGAGTTGCTGGCACTAAAACCAATGCTTCCCTTTTCAGGGGCTTGATTTAAATTCCAGTTGTGTCCGAGCATCACGGTCACAGAACAAAAAAACAACACCAAAAAAATCTCTAAATATGGATGGGAAAGGCCCCGGGATGCATTTGTACAACACTGCACAGATCAGTGAACAGATATGCAGTGAGTGGGAGTGAGCAGTGATTGGCACATCCTCATTCATGCTGAGAAACGAGCAGCTTTAAAAACGACCAGCGTTCAAGCATTGAGCTTTCAATCAACATCACATTCAGAATATGAAAATGTTGAAACAAGGAAGACACAATCTGTGTAAAAAAAAAAAAAAAGGCTGCAATGCCAACAATTTTTAAAATGCATGAGGTCAATCAAACCAGGGATCTCTAACATTGATTTTTTTTTTGTTTGTTTGTTTACAGATGGATTTAAGCTTTTGTGGTAACTATAAGAAAGTTACGATGTTGTAAGTCTATTCTAAAACAAATAAATTATATGGTTATGACAAACAATATTAGTGAAGTGCTAGGTAGATAACTAGTAATTGTAGACTACTAGGAAATGTCATAGTGTAAATAATCAGACTGCTTTTTTGATTATTTTCGAATTACTTTTAACCAAACCTTTCTCTAAAATTATAATTTTGTAACATATTAATCTAAGAAATCTAAAACAGAAAAAAAGCACATTAAACATCAAGAGTGCTAAGCATATATAAGTACATCCCTGCCTAATATATCTTTTAAATTCATATTTTAATATACACTATTATATTTGTGCATATACATTAGATTAGTCAGTACTGAAGCCAAATCTGGAGCTTATCTTACAAAATAACTTACGATAACGGTCCAAAAACTAGTACACCCAAATTTACATCTAATAGAAAAATATTAAATACAATTTTTTTTTTTTAAAAAAAAGAGGAAAAAATCATAAGAAACTAACAGATTTTTTTAAAAATTGAAATTGTGCAGTTTGTTTTTTTTTTTCAATAATTTGAAATATTTAATAATAAATAAATAATAATATTTTATAGTTTAATTGTATTATCTTTCAATTTCTAAATATGTTTGGTGACTAAAATATAATTTTAATGAATATATCTGTTTTATGAATCTGTTTAAATGCACCATAATACATTGCATATATTCACTGAGAAATGGAAATTAATAAAAATATCTATTTTCAAAATGGGGTGTGCTCAATCATGCTGATTTGGTTACACGTTATTTTAAGTGCCATTAAGTAGCATGTACGTACATTTGAATTAATAATTCGATACAATGCATTTATTATGTACATACAATTTGGAGGTAATTATATCTGTAACTCATTTCTGTAATTAAATGTATAATTACACTCTTATTATACAAGTTATATACACACTTAAGCTAATATTATTCAGGCGTGATCTCATTTGGTGTTTTTCTAGTTAATTTCACAAGTAAAGGTTAACTGTTAACTTTTATGTATTCTCAAAAACTGTAGTCAAATTACTAGCAATGTTGTTTATTCAGGGTTCTACTTGGGCTATTGTACAACAGCGAAAGATTTTCATTTGTTTATTGAGGAATTTAAAGTCTGACTTGATTAGTTTTATTAATGAAGAATATTATGCATTATCAGATACTCTTTCATAGGGATCAGTCGAGAGGAGATCATTCACTCAATCGATTCTTTAAAAAAAATAATTTAGCATCATAGAAAATATTCAGGAAATTTTACAGTCGATTTGATTTATCTCGAATGATGTCAGAGTTTAATTTGTTTAAGTGTATTTGTAAAGCCTACTGAAAATATGAATTCAGTAGGCTATACTGTATATAAAAACAACAAATGCATAACTGTAAAAAACAGATCTTGTGCATCATAGAAAATAATATTTAGAAAAAAATAAAGTTGATTTGATTTCTTCATGTCAAATGGTGTCCGAGATTTTTACATTTCTTTTTACTTTAAAAGTTATTTTAAAAATATTACATAAAAATAAAGTGCTATTTCCAAAAACAGAGTTTTGTGCAATGACCAGGATGTTTTTCTGAACATGTTGGTATTTGTTTTATTGTATAATATCATATGGTTGATTTGTTTAATTCATTAACATGGCTGATTTTATTTTATTATCGAGAAATTAAGCCTTGTGCAACATAAATGGCACATATTTATGTATTTTTGACGTAATTTTGGCTCGAGCTATAACAGGAGCAAATAATTGAATTGATTAACCTAATGTCTATGTCAAACGTCAATGTCTAACTTTACCGCGGTATTTCAGCTGTGCATTTTTGATAAGATAAACACATTAAGTTCAGCCAAGCAATCAAATGACATAAATATAAATAAAAGTACGAATTTTCCTGTCTAGAAGACAAGGCAAGGAAAAAGTAAAAGCTATAAAAAGTTTCCTTACCTGCCGCTCTGTCAGACACCTGTCAGGACCTGACAGACACAATTAAACAGTGAACAAGAGCATTTCCAGGTCACACTCATCTTAAGCCCTGTCAGTTAATGCCCCCAAAAAAACATGCAGGCAGGTGTCCGTCAAACAGAGCGAGACTCGACCTCTTCCAGCACTGCGGATAGGAAACACATGGGAAGAGAAGAGGACAGAACGGCCACCTCCTCCACAGCAATAAATGTTATTTGAGAGAATGTCAGTGGGTGGCTTCTCATCTTTTCACCAGTCAGCTTCATCTCCCAGCAACAGTGCCACAAACATGCCTGAATTGCTGAAAAACCTGAGGTACTGATATTTGCGCTGATATTCAACATTGGTAAAACTTTCGTGTGATGTGTAGTGCATTGCCAGTATAGAAATGCTGGGTAAAAATATTGCAAAAATATTTTGAGGCATTTAATTCTTTAGTGTTTACATTTTACTGCCACTGTGCCCAATGTCTTTCACTGCATTGAAATCAGCCTCTGCTTTAACTACTGGTGTGAAGTGGACATTGTGTTGCCATGAGTTTCCAAGCAACCGAGCTCACTTCACATCAGGCATTCATGTACTGTAATAAGGGCTTCAGGCTGGAGACAAGAAGAATAGACACATTGAAACGCCCCTTTAGTCTAACACTTTACTGAACACTTTGGATTAAGCTATACGTTACTGAGTTAAAACTGTAAATTATATTTAGAAATAAATCCTCAAATACTTTATTCACAAAACTAACTTGGGGGTAACCTAAATCTTTTTTTTCCACAAAACAGCGCTGTCCCCATACCCCAGTACTCCATCTAGTGGCAACCCTAGTTATTTCACATCTAAAGGGTTGTTTACATTGCATTCAACCATAGTAATCAGTTGTAAGAGAAGACAAACAGAGTTGATATCAAGGAACTTTAATTGCTGTAATAGTGTCCACTGGCATTGGCATTTCATTAAAATTAACAGGGTCAAAGAAGAAAGAAAATACAGTTTCCAATGTTTTTTGCCATATTAGATAAAACACGTCCATCTTAAATCCCCTCACACAGAACTAAATGCATTTCTGATAGTTTGATGCGTGGGGAAAGCATAAAGCAATAGTAAGCATTATTTTTTTTTAAATAAAAAAATTTAACATTTCATAATTTTAGAGTTGAAACAAGCTGGAATTTGACCATTCATATCCATTACAGAAGGACAGTATACACCAATTTCCCTTCACTGTAAATCATTAGAACTTGAATGTGACTTTTGCGCAAACCGGACATGAAAACATACTCCAAGGATTTTACAAGTTCTCAAAATTGAATAGAAACTTAACTGTGACCTCAAAGTCAAACCTAAATTCTGTATTTGCTTTTAACCAATCCATTACTATTACAAATATTACACCTCTGCATTTCCAAATCGTCCCATTTCTGTAAGAAAGTAAATGATAACAAACATGTTTCCAAAAATATAAATGTTTTCTAGTAAAACAGCAATATCTTGATCTTGTTCTCCACTTGAAAGAAACGAAAGAAAGGAACTGATCCCGTTTTAAGGTATGAAAGGGTACTGTATTTGACACAGCTGCTCAGCTTAGTAAAGTAAGGCATGGATACGGAGGCTAAGCACAAGAGATCACTGTGAGAGGAAAAAATAAATCATTCTGTGCCTCAGACAAAGACTGGAGCACAGAAAAAGACAATTAAAGTCATGAGAATAAGTCTTATCCTCTTTAAGTCACTTTGTTTGAATAATCTCTTTGCTTAATTCTCTTACAATAATAATTCTCGTCTTCCACACGATTTGGCGTCCCCCCCCAAAAACAACAACGTTAAAATGATCTGACATGTGAACTAAAGCTTAAGAAGCAGACCGAAAGAACATGCATAGAAGAGCATTGGAAAGATTCAATTCAAGTTTTCGAGACGTTTGATCTGAATCAAAATGAATGTCTGCTCGCGACAAAACTCGTTCACATTGTGTGCGCTTATGAGACAGACCGATGGTACGATGACCAAAACAACACTTCAGTGCTTTCCTACCTTTGATTTGATTATCAAGGTTCGTGAGGATTGTAGTATTTCGGAAAGTAACAGCAGATGTCACAGCTGATATTAATGTTAAATATTCACCGTGCTTTTTCTCCCGTAACAGGAGCCGTAAGATGCGTAATTGTTAGGTGCATAAAGCAAGTGCTTCCTGAGACCAGCTTTCTTTGTCAACATCTTATAAGGTATATTAAACCCTTTATCCAATCAAACATTACTTGGTGTTATTAACTTTTAACTAGGCTATGTTGACGCTTCATCTCTCAAAGACAAACAAAGAAACAAACCTTACTGTTAGCAAAATAAATCTGAACAGAAACATTCTCTTTAATCTAAAGTAACAGTTTGGTCTTTCACGAATGTGATTAGGTGTTTCTTTTCTTAAAATTAACAGTGAAAAAACTGGGAAATTAAACTAATATGACCTGAAATGCTTATTTTGGGGTAGTCCTAAATAAAATGAGAAATTCTGTGCACATTTGGCATTGAAATCATGTGTCAGTTCAAATGAATGATTAAGGTCAATGGTTTAATTATGCATTTTTGGACAATAATATAAAACTATTCTTTTGAACACCTGAAAAATGTATTGAGGTGAAAAAAAAATGATATAAAAGAGCAGGAATGATTGGAATTTTTTCACTTTTTGAATCAAAAAATATGAATATAATCCTGTTGTCCCTTTTAAAATTAACTGGGGGAAAAACAATCGAAAATATAGGGAGATAATGATAACCGCATGTCCTGCAAATCAGTTTATGTGTGAACGAAATAGACTGCATTAAGGGCATCAACTGGAACAGTGTACTTTGATCTATCAGCAGTGAATCTCTAATGGCTGATCCGTTTATGAGTCTATTATGGTAAATTGGTAATATATCCGGGCACTTGCAATAGAGAATTTTTCCCTTGCTCTGTGACTCAAGCAAGTACTGCTGATGGCAGCCCTGAAACCTAAACAACAAAAAAGAAGAGCTCAACAGGGCTCACAGGTTAACTTTCAGGGCTCCAGCAACACCACTGGGCAAACTTTAGTCATTTATCCCCATGATTAAACAGCACCCAGCAGCTAGAGAGAGCTAAAGGAGAGGGCTCACAACATTGGTATCTACAAGCCAAGCCACTGGCACACAGGTACCAGGTAATTAATCGTTGTTCACGTAGGTTCCTCTTCTTTAGATGTCCATCTCAAACTGAGCATCTTCACCTGTAACACAGACACACACAAAAAGTGTCATGCATGACCACTAAAAGACAATAGTGTTAGGCAACATTACTCTGATTCATGTCTGTTTGTGTACACAAGATGAAGCACAAAGCAGGGAGGTTCCAGTGGAAACGGTTCCAGTTCGGTCAGTTTGAAAGACTAACCTTGCCCTGGCTTGGCATCATGGTTGTTGATGTTGTTCGCTTCATTCCGCTTGATTTCATTCAGGATGTTCTTGCCCGTCACTCCTGGGATAACCGGCAGGTGCGCTGGTGGGGTCTGGGCGATGGGGGAGTTACGCCGGTCCAACAGGAACTTACGATCATAGATTATTCGGGTTCCTGCATTGTCATAAATAAATATATTATGTTATGATTCTGTTTTAATATACAGCTTCCAAAGTAGCACTTTTTTCCCTATGGAAGACTATAAATTAACCTCAACCTAAAGCAATCTGACACATTTTGCTTTGCAGTAATAATATGTAAGCAAATTATATGGGGTTGAGAATATGGGTGAGAAAATTATGATGATTTTAATGGGATTATTAATGGTTTTAATGAAGCTCATGTCCCAATTAGGGTGAGCTACACATTAAAAAAAAAATTATATTTTTGCTACTTCTGCATCTTTTAAATCAATTTTATAAAAAAACATTGCATGAAAGATTTTAGCTAATAATAATAATATTAATAATAATACTGTCATCCTATACACATTACTTGTACCAAGCCTGTATGAGTTTTGCTTACTGTTTAACACAGGAAATGCTGGTAACTAAAATGTTAATGTTAACCGTTGACTTTACGTGATTATACATGTCATTGGTTAGCATGGTTTCTGGTTATTCTTTGAAATATTTTCCTTGTTTTTTTATACAGTACTTCTTCATTTTTTTTTGTGAACTATCCTTTTAAAGTTTGAATAATAGGATTCTGAAATAACTTTAATGTGCCCTCTTGGTCACTTCATAATTCTTTTTTAAGTTACAAATATTCACAATATGTTAAATCAAGATTTAGTTACTTGAGAAGCATTATTACATGTTATGAGAGGGAAAGTGAGGAATTGAGAGGAACAACACTACGCAAGTCAATGTGTGCCAGCTACCAGCATTTTTCAAAGTATCTTTTTTTTGTGTTTATTAGAAAAAAAACTCAAATGGCGAAAGATGAGTAAATGATGAAAGAATTTTTAATTTTGGGCTGTCCCTTTAAGCATGTTTATACTGCAAAACAAAAATACTTGCTTGCAAGTAGGCATTGGCTAGTATAAGATTCTAATGGTATGATAACCTTGGATAAAAACATCACGGTTTTACAGTAATGTGATTTCTGCTCCAAAATATATTCTTATTAAACGTCTGGGTTAAAAAAAATAATAATAAAAAAATGTATTCTGTTTTAAAAGCAATGGCTGCATCTGAAATTGCATGCTTACATACTATATAGTACGCTAAAAACAGTATGCAAGCCGATTCATAGAATTTGATAAACAGTATGCGAGTAGTACCTGGATGACCTACTACTTTCGCCGAGATTCTAAAGTGCACATTCAATGGACACGACGCTATCCCATGATACACTGCGAGAATATTCATGAAAGTGAAGCAGGTCTGTCATGTGATGATGACAAAATGAACCCCGTACTACATCCAAGCTCATTCATACTACTCACATTCATACTGCATAGAACATACTATTCTATTGATTGAGTAGTAAACTTTTATTTAAATGCAGTACCTAATGAGTAGTCTGTGATTTTGCACGCAGCCAATATATTTTATTATGCAAAACATTTGAAATATTTTGGAACATGTCAGGTTAAATAATTCAAATGAATCATTGACTCCTGCTGTGTTTATTAGTGTCAAAAACACAGATTTCTTTACAATTTAAAACCATATCTTTCAATCTCTTATCTGCTGGAGAAACTGTTGTCCTAAAAACAACAACAGCAACAAAAACTTTGAAAAAATTATTGCATATACTGTAGGGAAGGTGTAACAAAAAAATGTTTTGGCGGTTTTAAAACCTTGACTTTTCCAAACTGTGATATACCTTGAAAACCATTATTGTCCCATGCCTACTTGCAAGAGTTCATGCCTAAATTTGAATCCATTTCAAATCCTTAAATGGTGAACCAAGACTTTTTAGATCCTGCAGAAATCCTACATACATACACAGAACATCCTACATGCATACATATGCATGCATACACAAATAGGCACAAATATATGCAAACATATTGTTGATCTATATATCAATTAAGATGACAATTGATATAGTATATTTCATTATTACTATACATATCCTTATGTGCGTTTAATGTCCTACATTCCTTTGTTCTGTCCTGTTCTGTCAATCAGTCACTGCGGACCAATCATGTTGATCATATCGACGCACAGGCGGCGCTGTTTTTGTTTTGAACTACATGGCTGTGTCTCAAAAACCTAGTACGCTGCCTACCTAGTATACATATTTAAACCATGTCCGTTTTAAAAGTCTTAGCGTTTTTGACCATCATTACACTGTTTACATGCAAACTAAACGAAGGTTACAGCGAGAACCCTATAATGCTATCTAGGCAGGTGGAACACTAGGTTTTAAGACACAGCCGTTTTATGTGGTTACGGCTTCCTGGCCAACACAGGCCAACCATTATTACACGATCTCCCTGCAAACAGCTGCATATTTAAGGGCTCGTCTCGCTTTATTACCTCCCGGGGTGGTGGAGAATAAAGTGCCTCCAGGAGTGGTGCAATAGTCGTGAGGTAGCTGCGTTGAGTCGTTGATCAGCACCGTCCTGGTCGGGATGGCCCTGCTCTCACTAAGCTGACGACTGGACGACATTGCACTTGCTTCGGGTGCTAATCAGAGTCGAGCGATAAGTTTTCCCCGATGGAAGGTAAAAACCTCGGGCCCTTTCCCCTCGTTTCTTATCGCTTTCCCAGGGCTTTCTTCACGTTCAGCTCGTCCTCCCAGCCGTCAGCACCGACCCCTCCCTCCGCCAGGCAGGAAGCGAAGAGCGCTCGGAGGATATGACGTCAGGGAAGAATTACGTCGATTCAACGCCCACAATTTGTTTTACTCAACATTTTTGATACCAGTCAATGAGTTTTTACTGCAAAATAACTTATAAGGATAAAATTAAATATTGTTGACTCAAATGTATGCTAGTTTTGTAACCTAGACATTAAAAAAATTATACACTTGTTTTTCCGATGTAAATTGGTACAAACATTTTGGGACAAAAATTAGTTTGGGTTTGGATACATCAGAAAACATCTGCAAGACTTATCTTCTCATAGGAAATTATTAAGTTTAACGTAATGCTTAAAGATAAAAAGATAGATAATGAATTTGTTGATATTATTGCAATTTTATATTCATAAATTTTTATATATTTTTTTAATTTCCCCAAGACTATGGGTGTTTAAAGGAGAATCTGATATATATATTTAAAGACATTAAAAGAGATGAAAAGCCAACAAGAAAGATATTTATGTTCATCATTTGAGGATTTTGGTTGCATATTGTGAGAACTTCAACTCCCCTGTTTTGTATTTTTCTGTATCATTTATTTTATTTGTTATTTATTTGTTTATTTATATATATATATATATATATATATATATATATATATATATATATATATATATATATATATATATATATATATATATATATATATATTTTTTTTTTTTTTTTTTTTATTATTTTATTTATTTATTTATTTTTTTCCAGAGATGGGTTGCAGCTGGAAGGGCATCTGCTGCGTAACACATATGCTGGATAAATCGGCGGTTCATTCCGTTGTGGCGACCCCAGATTTATAGGGTAAATCTGAAAAGAAAATGAATGAATACATGAATGCTGTATTATTGTTATTATTATTATTAGTAGTAGTAGTAGTAGTAGTAGTAGTATTCATGTTATTGAGGATGGGAGGATTGTGAATGCAAATTGTTTGTTATCTCAGTAAAAATTATTCAGATTTTTCAAAATTCAATAATCACATTTGTGATCATATCACATAAATAATGTTAAATAAATACGTTGATTTAGTCTGGACTTCGTATAGATTACTGAACTCAGTTTAACCTCGTAACCTTGTTTATTTCACAATATTGAAAAAACACATTGTGTGATATAAGAGGACTTTTGCTTGCTTTTTTTCTGCAAGATTTAGTTTTTTTAACATAATTAAAATTATTTTATATTAATTTCTGTTCTTATTTTACTTGATAGGGATTGTTTTTTATAAACTTAACTGTCAGTTTAAGAATTTTTTACATTTTTCAAAATTCAATAATAACATCTGTGATCACATCATATCAAATAAATAACAAATTAATACCATTAAAAATAAATACATTCATTCAGTCTGGACTTTGTATAGATTTCAAAACTCAGTTTAACCTTGTAGCCTGTATTCAAAATATTGTAAAGCACATTTAGTGAAGCAGAAGAGAAGGACTGTGCATTTCACTTTTGCTTTCATTTTACTGCTAGATTTTGTCTTTGAGCATGAATAAAATTAATTTAAAAAATGTGTGAAAAGTCAGAAATTGCTTTCAGTGTTTAACTTGGTATTATTTAATATTTTATTTAATTATTTATTTTCCTTTCTCCTGTTTTCATGTTGGTTGTTATTTAATCAGACTATAGTTTTATAATAGATGTCTTGTTCCTTTTTCTCAAACTGGAGCAATAAAAAGAATATAATTTGACCTCATTAAAAGTATTTTATTTCAAACTTTGCTTTAACTCTAATTACAATTACACAAAGTGAGAGAGAGAGAGAGAGAGAGAGAGAGAGAGAGAGAGAGAGAGAGAGAGAGAGAGAGAGAGAGAGGCTCATTGTCAATTCATAAATCAGACGCAATACATCACTTTTCGGTCTCTGCGCAATCTAGTCTCTGCGCATGCGCGATTTCCATAAGCACGGCGCCGCTGCTGTCCTGTCTTTACACACACACACAGCCTACCGGAATCAATACACACACCAGAGCGCCCAATATGAGCTTCTTAACTGAAGAAAGAGGAAACCCCAACACTTTGAGCTATAGGCTATACTTCAGTGAGTATGAATTCTGTTCTTAAGTGATGGATTTGAAGTAGTTTGTACGATCGCGACAGTGATTATTGAATTAAGATGAAAGGGGCTGGGCCTCAAGTCCCACGTGTCGCTTTTTCTCGCGTCATTTATGATCTAAAATTTACTCGAGAAGCAGTAAATGCTTATATTTTACGATATTAAGCCGATTATCCGTACAGAATGGCTATTTTAACGTGTAGTTACTGATGTATTTATGGTTTTAGTGAAAGCGTACTATAACCTGTTATACCGGTTACAAATTAAGAACAGAAAGTCCTAAATGAACTACAAAGTATTTTGATTACCAAACAGAAGGCATTTCAATCTCGTTATATTGGTGTTTTTACTGTGTAACTCCAGATATAAATGCAATGCAGGACTGGCTCGTTGCATCATTCAGTTGCTTTCTCAAATTAGCATATAAAGATCTAGTGCTGTTATTTTCTTCTGCAGTCTAAAATAACCCTTAAATCAAAATCTAAATATAGTAAAGCAGATATACTAGGTGATTATTCTCAGAATAGGGTATGCTTTGTTTATTTTAGCTGCCAGGTTTCTGCAGCAGACGTCTCACCCTTAGCAGCAGCATGACACCACCTTCAAAAATGAGTAAAATGATTAGTGATTCATATTAATTGCTCGAGATTATCATTAACACACTTGTGCAAGGCAAGTTTATTTATATAGCACATTTCATACACAATGGCAATTCAAAGTGCTTTACATGCACAAGAATAAAAGAAATGATTAAATAAAAATCATTAAAACTGATAAAACAGATTAAAATGTGTTAAAACAGGTTATAAAAGAATGAAAAAGAAAAGAAAGACATAATCTTGCGATCTATCGGACGTAGCACTGCTCATTCAGTAAAGGCAGTTTAAAGAAATAATTTATTCAAACATTATTTAAACTTTCATTCTTAAATAAAACGATACAAATAGCATAAACAGTGATGTAAGGGTTTTTTTTTTTTTTTTTTGATGTTGTAGGATCTTTAATGATTCATTTCTTGTACATGCATTCAAAACAATCGGTTTTTGACTTTATGATAACAACATATTAGGCATGAGACAATAACCCTTTTCAAGGTATACCACGGTTTGGAAAAGTCTAGGTTTTAAGACTGCCAAAATTTTCAATAATACCATTCTTTGGGAATGTGTAATTAGAGTAGATTTTTTTTCTTTTGTTTTTTTTTTTGTTTTTCAGGACAGCAGTATCTCAAGCCGAAAAGATATCCTAAGATGCTGTTTTAAATTGTTAAGAAATCTGTGTCTTTGTAACAAGTGAAGACAGCAGAAGTTAATGATTCACTTGAAAATCTTTCAAAAAATTAAATATATTGTTTTTAAAGGGAATAAAAGTTGTAGTTTTTTACCCAGACATTTAAAAAAAGAATATATTTTAGAGAAGTAATCACAATGCCATGAAACCGTGATAATTAATTCAAGGTTATCATACCAACAGAATCCTTTACCGGCCCATGCCTACAACTGTTACTAAAGTACCTTACAGAAATGCTACTTTATATGATCACATAAATATATTCATTTACAAAGCCTTGAAAATGAGAAATATATTATGTTATTCAAACCCTTTTCTGGTTTTGACAGAGAACTCAGATGGAAAATATCTTTCACCATTCCATGACATCCCTATGTTTGCAGATGAAGCTCAGGTACAGTATGGTCATTTATTATGTTATCAGATTTTCTCCTCAGGGTCACAGTGTTGACGCCCCCTCCCTTGTGGGACCCCTTTGGCAATGAACGGTCATTTCGCAATCCGGTACAGCCCAGTGTATATTAGCTCTTTATCGGGTGAACGGACTTAGTCTGGGAGAGAAATGATCTTTACCCTGCAACAGTGTCATCTTACATTGTTCAATACTTTGGACTGCTTTGATATCTGGCTTGTGACATGTGTGAAACTTTGATTAATTGCTCTCACAGCATTTAGGTTGCTTTTAGTAATGAAAACCTTAGAGTTCTATAATAGGAATGCCACATTTAGCCTTGACGTTTTCTTTTATTTAATTTCTCATTTTTATTTTCTTTGTAGAACATTTTCCACATGGTTGTTGAAGTGCCAAGATGGACAAATGCAAAAATGGAGGTATGAACAGCACTGAAAGTACAATGCAAAACCACTCCACTTGCATTATAACAAAATAAAACAATTGAATAGAGGACTTTGTGACCATGCAAGGTCATATATATTTACACACCTAAAACAAGAATGGTTACAGTAAATGTACTGGGATTAAGGGGTGTTAAAAATAAATGACATTTAACCTTTATTTTTTGGTGTGGGTGTGTGTTTTGAAATGCAAACAAAGTAAGGAGTCATCAGCCAGTCTACATGTATTCTTTTATTCTGTAAGTCAGCATTATGATTTGCTTCATAGATTGCAACAAAAGACCCCCTGAACCCAATTAAGCAAGATGTCAAGAAGGGCAATTTGCGCTATGTGGCCAATGTTTTCCCCCATAAAGGCTATATTTGGAATTATGGAGCAATTCCTCAGGTAAGGCTTTTATTTAAACATTGATCATACATTAAACACAGTATAAGACAGTATAATACAGTGCAATACATAAGCATTAAAAGGCATGGTAACTTTTAGTTTAAATACTAATTCTCACTATGAACTAGTGGCTTATGTTGGCTGGTTATTAGTACCTATAAAGTACATATTCTGCATGATTTTATTGTCCATCCCTAATCCTACCTAATATCTAAACCCAACTACTACCGCTACTAAAGGGTCACGAAACACCAAAACACATTTTTTGAGATGTTGCCAGTCATATATGTGTCCCACGTTACTAAAAACACTATTAGGGTACATGTATTTAACAAAAAAGTGAAAATTGGTTGTTTTTGCGTTATTTCGAGCAAATTCGTTCTTACAGTTTGAAAATTAATTTTGAAGCTACGTCACGGCCATGAGATCCTTGTGTAAATTCCAGTGTGTAGACTGCTTTCAGCATTAATTCATTTTAAAGACATTGTTTGAACCAATTAGCGCACTCGATTGTGAATGAGGCAACTTCATTAATATGCATGATATAGCTTTGAAGACCTGTTTTTACCTCTTAAAGTGTTCTGACAGCAGAGACGCCACGTTGCGTTGTCAAACATAATTAAAGCAATTGGAAGATTAAGAATTGTTTGGAGACATGGGTCGTCAGTGTTGTATTTAAAAATGTGCTGCAACAAAGTTTTTTTTTTCCAATTCACCGCTATGAGAGCGCAGCTGGGCACGCATGTGGATTACAATTGTCTGCTAACACGTGACAAAAATATGTTTGTAAGGAAAAAAAAACTTTATCCGAGAGCTTTTCGCATCTGGAAATTGTGAAATCTGGATTTGCCACTCGTCTCCTTTTAAAAAAATATGTGGTTTCAGTTTGTATTAATTGTCCTGTCTTTACAGATTTGGTAAGTGTGCGATCAATGTGCTTTGTTTGTTTATTCAGATGGCATAGTTGGTTCATGTCGTCAGTAGTACTCTTTCAGTTTTTAAAGTCATACCTTAGTCTAAATGATTGTTCCAAAGTTTACGTTACGTTACAGTACGTTAAAATCACTACAATATTATGGACTGAAAGATCCACTGTAAATGCTGCTCTCAGTATGTAAACATGTAAACACCTTAATGAAACTATTATCGTTGTGTAGGATTTTCACCACGTATAATTTTCGCCGCATTTTGTGACAGGATAGTTTATACACACATGGCTGTGTTTCTACCGTAAAATGCAAAGGATTTTGTTCCCTCACACACTGCGTGCATTATCAAATTCCATTAAAACTACACTCTTCTGGTAGTTCCTCACATCCAAAATCTCGTTTGTCATGGGGGGCGTGCATGAAATGTTTCTGATTGAAAGTAAAAGTGCCAAACTGCAGTTTAAGTTGACAAATTAACAAAGAAACTACATGAAACTCCAAAGAAAATGTGGATAGCACAGTGTCTAATTATGTGCAATAACATGTAAAATGGGATCATGAAAGAAATATTTAAAACGCAACTTATGTACACTTTAATCATATTATTGTCTCATTCACATTAAGGCAAATTATTCCCTTACTGTTGTCCATGTAAATGTAGTCAATGTTTGTCCCTCCTGCATGTGTGTTGCCGGTGTGAAAATCAGCCGTAGTTCATTTAATGAAACTCTCCTTTCGTGAAAACCCTTCCCTCTTTTACCACTTGACACTCCCCCCTAAACAAAGCTGGACTTAACCACTTTCCTGACTTCTTTCAGACTAGAGGTGTGAAAATAACCTGCTTAGATGGGGTTTTGTGGCCCTTTAATAACTATTAATAATCAGCAAATTAGGAGTTTATTGGAGACACTGCTTACTGCAGAGCCACTTAAACTCCAGCGAGAGGGAGCTTGAGCTCCAACTCCTCCTATAAGCTGTTTTAATGCCTATGATTTACCCCACCCTTAACACCAAGCCCCAGTGACATCACTTGTAGAAGAAGTGCAAGGATGAAGGAGCTGGAGCTCAAGCTCCCCTTGCTGGAGCTCAGCTCCGCCCAAGTGGCTCAGCAGTGAGTACCACTTGGTTTATTGAGGCAAAATCATAGTTAATGGCTTATTAATAGCAAGAATTCTTCTTTAAAATAACCAAATGTGTGACAAAATGATACTATAAGTTTGAACTGGGATATAGCTGTTTTTATCTGACTACACGAGATCATGGATTACAGTAATCTTTTCTTGAGTTATACAGGCCTTTATGGTCACTTCTGATCAATTGAATGACTAAGTAAAAATGCCTTAAGTTTTAAATCATAATAATGTACTGTATATCTATTATTTCTTATTGACCACAAATTAAAACTGATCCTTTTAGTACTTGATGGCTTATTTAGTATGGCTTATCAGATTGTAAATACTGCTGTATCTACCTGCAATTTATTCTGTCATTGCTTGTCATTGATGATGCTAGAGAAAGTTTAGCATTATTAATTGAATTGCTTTTCTTGTAGACATTAATAATGCCATTGTGCCAAGAACTTTGACCAAATCTTTTCTGACAGACTTGGGAAGACCCCGGGCACAAAGACAATGACACGGGTTGCTGTGGTGACAATGACCCAATTGATGTCTGTGAAATCGGCAGCAAGGTATTAATATTGGTGTTTGGCTTTTTAAAGTAATCTCTGAAATCACATTTTTTGGATTACACAAACAAATACCTAAATGTGTCCACATTTCAGGTGTGTAGTCGCGGAGATGTCATCAAAGTAAAAGTCCTGGGTGTTTTAGCAATGATTGATGAAGGTGAAACTGACTGGAAAGTTATTGCAATCAACGTTGATGACCCTGAGGCAAAGGACTTGAACAGTAAATAACACTCGCACTTTCCAATTGACTTAAAAGAGAGAGAAGGATATGTGATTGTTTGCATTTCTCTGATCTGAAATATAGACATTAGCGACGTGAGGCGACACAAGCCAGGCTACCTCGAGGCAACAGTCGACTGGTTTAGGCGATACAAAGTACCTGATGGAAAACCTGAGAACCAGTTTGCATTCAACGGAGAGTTCAAAGACAAGGTATATTTGTTCGGAAATGTTGTAAACAAGTTTTAATTCATGCCTAAAGTATAATTCATTTTATAAGTCATTCAAAGGCTGCACTTACACTGCATACTTCAAGTGACCCAATTTAGTTTCTTTTCCCCATGTGGCACACATCGGATATGGCCCGTGTACATGTAAGCAGGAAAAACATTACATGGATTCTAATTTTCTCAAATCGGTTTCAGGCCTTGTTCATGATTGGAAATTAATTAATGAGAGTCATGCATCAATAAAAACCGCTGCGAATGACGTCAACTCTGATGCTTTCATTTCACAACAGACAACAGCAGAGTTCCAAACCTTAAATCTCATATACTTCCTAATCTGCAATTGCCTCTCTTGATATACCACTAACTGTACTCAAAAAAAAAAAATATATATATATATACATTACTTATGCTTTCCTTCTTAGAGTTTACAGAGCTGAAACTTGCCTATAGCATTTATTCATTGTTGCTCTTAGTTGTGTAAATTGCTTCCTTGTCCTCATTTGTAAGTCGCTTTGGACAAAAGCGTCTGCTAAATGACTAAATATAAATTTAAATATACTAGGACAAAAAAAAAGCTTTCATATTTTCATGTAGCACAAGTTTTAACCATGTTAATGAGAGAGAGGGAAAGAGTGCAACATCCGCCATGTAAACGATATGAACTAATGTAAAACTATTGTATACATCACATGCATAAATCATGCCATGGACATTACATTAAAATGCCTACTATAGCAAAACAAATTGTAAAAAAGGATAACAAATTAAATCCTGTGAACAGATTAAATGTAGGAATGGAGAAAAGAGTGCTTTTATAATCAGTACTCACCCTTTTTTTCCTGGTTATTTTGTAATTTTATTTTCCTGGATTTTGCTGTTTGCAGTATAAATGCAGACATCAGATACGAGTTACTTTTAAAAGATGGTGTTAACGGATCATCAAAAAAATCTGATACAGTCACAAAATCGGAATTGACCATTAAGTTCTGCAGTGTAAATGCAGCCAAAGTGTATTCCAACTGACAAACACAGGAGTTTAAGAGGCTCATTCTTATCCGATGTTTGGACTATTTTTTCTATACAGCAGTTTTCTGTCTAACCGCATTAAAAATGTCTTTATACTAATTTAATATAGGCCCAATCCCAATTTTATTTTTGTATATTAAATCATATGTTTGGTCGGCGCCAGTGGTGTAATGGTCAGTGCATCGACAACTGCACTCCGTTGCTCATGACGACTCGAGTTTGATTCCCACCTCGCGGTCATATGCCGATCCTTCCCCTCTCTCTGCTCCCCATGCTTTCCTGTCAATAATCTATACTGTCCTATACATTAAAAGGTGAAAACCGCGAAAACATAATTACAAAAAGACATGTTTGTTTGTTGTAAATATTCAAAATAATGACAAAAATACTCATTTGTGGATCCCCTTACTTCCGGGTGCTGCTATCCTGCTGTTGTGGCTGGTGTATTCTAGGAAATTTGGTTTTGAGTGTGGTTCTGAAAAATCTTTGTTCGAAGGGCTATTTGTCCCTTCCCCTTAGCCCTACGCTTTCAAACTAAAGAGAATTAGTAAGAGGAAGGGCTAAGAGGTAGAATTGGGATTGGACCATAGTCACAATTAACTTTGTCCCCTCAGACACGCAGTTTTCAATGCAGATGCTTGTTGTTTTTATTGTTTTCAGTCTTTTTTCTATCTGCTCTGTTCTGTTAAAGTGCTTTAAAATGCATATGTATATAATAGTCAACGTCCAGAGTGGATCAAAAAAGATTTTCGAAATTGTCCTAAGACACAAACAGGCATTGTACAATGGACCCTTTTCATAAGACCTGCATTGAATGCATTTAGCGGTTATATTCTTAAATCCTCTATAAAGTTTTTAGTATTTAGATTAAAAAAAACATGTACATTTTATATATATTTATGTATGTATTATATCATCTTTGCATAAAACTACAAAAAGATGAATTACCGCTTGTGTGAGGCATTTGTTATACATAGTGTATGGGCAGGACAGTAAATTTGACATTGTTCCCTCTTCTGACTGCTATTATCAGTCTAACACATTTTTTTTTTTTCTGAAAGTCTTGATAACACCATCATGGAGTTTTTCTTTTATTTCATCAAATGGGATTGTTAAAAAATATATATATTGTTCTCTCCCATTCACTGAGCTCTTAAGTTTACACAACTATGATGACTTCTGCTATTGAGAAACCCGGAAATGTAAAAAGGGTTCATAGTTTTAGGAACATTTTGAAACAAATGTGGCTGTGCACATAGAGCACTGCTCATAGTCTTACATTTATTGCATGCGCTATATTGACCTTATTCTCCGCAGTCAAGCGGGCGCTGCCATTTGAATCTTTTTGGCACGAGACTTCCTGTCTCATTCACTTCCATTAATTTTTAGACATTAAAAACTGCTCGTTTCGCTGTTTGATTTTGCAAACTGATATTTTCTTGTTATATTATTCTACTTGGTCTGTATAGTCATGCAAACATTTGTTTGTAGAGCAAGTAGTGTGACCGTTTTTTGCTGTTTATTATTCCTTGTCATTTCTCCCATAGGCGACTGAAACGGAAGTTCTAAGACAATCGCGAAAACAGGCGCACTTCTGCATTTTAGAATAAGGTCAATAGCTTAAAATCTAATATAGCTTTTACAGCAGTGTAAATATGCTACATTTATTCCAGGACTTTGCAATTGAGACAATCAAAGCCACCCATGGCTTCTGGAAGGCACTTCTCTCACAACAAACCAATGCTGGTGAATTAAACTGGTGAGGGAATGTTTATTCAGCACCTGCATTTATTTTTTGATATTTTATTTCAGCTATTGTTCATGCTTTCAAGCACTAGATAACCATGTAGACATGACTGAAATATACAGTCATTTTGGGATTTGTCGAATACTTCTCACCTTATTTGTATTGCTCTTTCCTCTTTCTATGTGCAGCAAGAACACCTGCGTCTCAGAGGGTAATAGTCCATTCTGCTGTTCAGCCGATGAAGCCAAAGCAGTTGTTGATGGAGTAAGAACTTCCTTTTTTATTTTCAGTCATTTCTGTTTACAGGTGTATTGCTTATATAGTGGTACAATTGCATCAAGCATGACTGCTAATGTATTTTTTATTTTCATTTTCAGTCATGCGCTTGCGGAGATGCCAGTCCAATTCCAACCTCAGGTTTTACAGTCTTTTTATGATGCATCATTTTTTGAAGTTTATACATTTGTACTGTTGAGCATCCATTCAATTTAAATTGACAACCCAATTCTCTGCTATCTTTTTCTTTTTCAGTTGACAAGTGGTTCTATTATGCGAAGAACTAAAGAAGACAACACTGCGAAAGGACCAGTCTGATCATGAGACTATTAGGATATGTATGTCAGGAACTGTTGAGTATAATGGATATTTTAGAGAAAAACAGGGGCACTTCACTTCTTATTTGAGAGCTGAGTCTCGTATTAGAGCAACAGTTGTAGGAGCTAACCAGCGTCTCGTTAAGTTGTTTTTGATAATGGTTAGAGATTCTTTGTAACATTTACTAATGTTAGTTAACAGTCTGGTGGCACTCAGGTACTGTACAATTCTGAACAAATGCTTTAATAAAGCTATTCTCATATGACACTGCTGTTTTCTCATATGGTTTTATTTTCAGTTTTACACAAATATTAAGGTCATGGTGGTGCAGTGGGTAGCACGATCGCCTTACAGCAAGAAGATCGCTGGTTCGATCTTTGGCTGGGTCCAGTTGGCATTTCTGTGTGGAGTTTGCATGTTCTCCCCGTGTTTACGTGTGCTCCGGTTTTCCCCACAAGTCCAAAGACATGTGGTACAGGTAAATTAAGTAAGCTAAAATTGTTCATAGTGTATCTGTGTGAATGAGAGCGCATGGATGTTCCCAGTGATGGGTTGCAGCTGGAAGGGCATCCGCTGCGTAAAACATATGCTGGATAATTGCGATGTGGTGATTCCAGATTAATAAACGGACTAAGCCCAAAACAAAATGAATGAATGAACTGATGGAAAACAATCAATAATCCAAGGTGTGAGCAAGAAGTACAGGTCCTGCATCTGAAACGCATCAGCAATATACTTTAAAAAGGACTATTTATGCATTCAAGAAAGCCCTAAAAATCAACATAGATCCTGATTCTTTGCTAGCCCTCTTTGGATTATCCCTTGGACCTGATTTTACAGTCTGTGACAGCAAGGTTGTTGCCTTTACCACAATTTTAGCCAGATGTGCCATACTTTTAAAGTGCAAACACACTTTCCCCCTACACATAAGTGGATACAGGACTTTTTTTCTGTATCTTAAAAAGCTAATATGCCCTCACTCCAGCTCAATAGATTAATTTTATAATTACTTTCAGGAAGTTTTTATTATTATTATTTCCCCTCATCTGTATCCAGTTATTCTCTAATGTAATGTACTTGTGTATTTAGTGTACTTAATTAGGTATTTATGTATTTTTATTTTTGTTTTGTTAATTAACATAGAGAGTGAGGGGTTATGGGATGGATTAACAATAACAATATATTACTGCTTGCCTCTCTTTATATTTATTTGAATTGTCATACAAAAGACCAATAAAAACATTGGAATTAAAAGGACAAACTCATTTTGTCCAAATCCAGACTTTATTTGATCTGTGCAATGACGACTGTAGACTTTCACTGCGTTTTTTTTTTTTTTTTTTTTTTTTCACACAATAAAAATGAATGGGTCTGTTTTTCATATTAGTTATTGATATAGGTATGGGATAAATCAAATAATTAAACAATTCTTCTCACTTGTGTGTTGTCTTTATTAAAACACAGTATGGTATTTATTTTTTTTACAGTCAAGCAACTTTCCACTACAAAGGCACATTGATGAAAAGTGACTGAAAACAATAGTTACAGAAGTATCCTGATCGTGTTAGAGTCGATTTTAAACTACAAATCAGTATTGAAATAACTTCTGAAATATATTGTTAAACTAGTATATAGAGCAACTACATTAGGCTATATAGATTCAATATATAGCTTAAACACAAAACAGTATAATTTAGCATTAAAATGAATTATTTGTAAATATATTTTATTATATAAATTACATCATTACAAAATATTTCAAAACATTACTGGAGCATTTTCATCGTTTTAATGTAAAGCCAGCTTATCAGACGTCAGTGAGCAGTTTTAGCAAGCAGATGCAAACAAATTAACCTACAATTGATGTGAGACCACCCATTGCAGCTACGCAGTTCCGGTGAAACGTCAAATTCGGGCTGCTGTTTTTAACAGCTGAACACAGACCGGACTGACAGGTCTACAACACAAGCGGAGCCTTTCAGGTAATGACACATTTGCCAGCCGTACCGCATTGTGTTCTGTGTTATTTACAAATGACGCAACATTACAAACGACGCAGCTGATAATATATAAATATATCAACATTCCGTGACTGGATATATTGTACAACGCACATTTTCAGCTCTATAATCAAGCTTTTCAGGTTTTACATTCACGACAGAATGAACATTACCTTCACAACAGTCTGCTTTGCTCATTCAACTTTTGACCAGCGTCTCTGCTGTAGTTTTGAATGTGTTTTAAAGCCTTGACTGTGTTGACGTGTTTCTAGAAAACGCAAATACTGCGATGGTTATAGTAACGCTTCAGTTAGGAAGCAGTGCTTCATGTTTGTATTGTTATTTAACAATACAAAGCACGTTATTAATGTATAGAAATGCACTCGGAGTGGAGGGCGAGTTTTTCTGTCATTTGAGTGACAGCAATGTCTGTGTGCTCTCTATCCATGGCGTCAAGTGACAAGGTTTCACAACTAGAAATAGTTTCTTGCTCATGTTGTGTGCTGGATATTGGTTAATTTTCGAGGATTCGTGTTTCTTCTCTCTGTCCTAAAGACAAAACATGAACATTTTGGTCGTTTTGTAACGCAGTGTTTTGCCTGCTTACGATAGATTTAGGTAAAGAGCTTATATTGGAGTTAGCTGAGTCTCCTGAATCTTGCCATTTTTCATTCAAAACAATTCTCTCATTCTTATTGCTTTTTCAGGGAGCTAGCTGCAAAAATGTCCTTCATATTTGATTGGCTGTACAGAGGGTTCAGCAATGTGTTACAATTATTAGGTAAAGTATCAGAAGGTTATTTAAAAGCTGGAGAGCAAATCATAATGTAACATTTTTTATTTGTGCTTTCATATGTGTTTTCCTTTAGGACTCTATAAAAAGTCTGGGAAATTAGTTTTTCTTGGATTAGACAATGCAGGAAAGACGACATTACTGCACATGCTCAAAGATGATCGACTTGGGCAGCATGTTCCAACACTTCACCCCAGTAAGTAAAGGGAAACATATATGACTGTTTTAATATAAAGTGTACACTAGGCATGGGACCATTACCGTTTTAAGGTATACCGCAGTTTGGAAAAGTCAAGGTTTTAAAAAAAAAAAAAAAGTCAACATTTTCTTCAATATCATTCCTAATGTATGTGTAGGTTTTTTATTTACTTTTTTTGTTTTGTTTTTTTAGGACAACAGTATCTCCAGCAGAAAAGATGCTGTTTTAAATTGTTTAACAAATCAGTTTTTGGAACAAATGAAGACTTCAGAAGTCAATGATTCATTTAGCCAGACAAGTTTACTGTTCCAAAATAGGATAAAGGTTTCTTAAAATAAAATTTATTGTGTTCAAATGGGAAAAAAGTTATATTTTTTTTAATCCAGACGTTTAAAAAGAATATATTTTGAAACAGTAATCAAAATACTACAAAACAGTGATATTTTTATCCGAGGTTATCATACCATCAGAATCTTATACCGGCCCATGTCTAGTATACATTTAGAGATTAAAATACAACAACAGGATGAACTCTATATTAACCATGTTTTATCCTGTCTGATAGCATCTGAAGAACTGAGTATTGCTGGGATGACTTTCACTACATTCGACCTGGGTGGTCATGCTCAAGGTAAATGTAGAATTTATTAATAAATGATTTATGAGTCGAGAATTAACTAATAAAATTTAACAATAGCTGTATTTTATTTTATACAGCTCGCTGGTCTCTTTGACTGGAAAAAAATTGTTTTAAAAAATGTTTAATCTATCACAGTGGAACTGGAGTCTTGCTGAATAAATGGTTTAAGGGTTAGTTCAACCAAAAAATGTAAATTATTTAAATTATGCCATGATTCACTCACCCTCAAAGCATCCTATTTGTATATGAAATTGTTAAATCCAATCTGAGTTACTTTAAAAATTATCTTGAGCAGTTACACCTCTTTAATAACAACTGTCCACAGATATTTTTAAAATAATCAATCCAAAAGAAATCCCCTGAAGTGCATCCATCCCTAATAAAGTGTCATACATGGGTTTGGGGTGTAAATAAAGGTCTCCTTTAGCAACTCCCTTAATTTTTCAAAGTAAAACATTCATATGTAAAACTTTATGAACTGTTTTGTGTAACTTCTGGCAAGCAACCTCCAATAGTTGTGTTTTACTTCTTTTTGAGGTGCATTTTAATGCATTATTGTCATCAGTTTAACAGGACATGCTTTTTTCAATGGCTGCATTTGAAAGTTTAATAAAATTTTGAGGGCAGCATAGATGTGTCTTTAACTGCATTTGATATCCCACAATCCAGTGCATTCCATGTCTGACAAGTGTCATAATAATAATTGTTAATTTGCGTGTCAATTTGTTTGTAAATGTATATTTTTTAACCAGAGAAGTTAGTACTGTAGTAAGCAAATATTGCCTTAGTCATCTCTTAGTTTTTAGCCTTAGTTTTTTTTTTGTACATGATTAAATTATTATGCTGTCTCAGAAGTCTGTCTGAGATCAGTTTTATGAGGTGTCCTCATGTAAAAACTCTACATCTAGAGTCACTGCCTGATAGAGCACTGAGGCAACAAGCCAATTGCCTAAGCTTTCAGATGCAGCCTATCTCTTGTGTGTAAAGTGTGTGTGTGTGTGTGCAGTTGAAACTAAGAAAGACAGACATAACGCAGTATCAACTCGTAAAAATGTTTCACAATAAGCTGTTTGATAATTGATTATATAAACGTGAGGGTGTTATAAAAGCCAGGTGTTTTCCTTTAAAAGGGACCAAAACTAACTTGTGTGTGTTTTTGAAATTTATATATAAAATTTATGCCAATTTAAGTCAAGAATTACATTTTAAGGACACTGTGTCCTAACAACACGTGTAATGCAAAAAAATATATATCTTCCATGTTAAAAGGAGGTTTTGTCCTAAAGATTTGCAACATTGATGCACAAAGTTTCTATTTTCAGAAATGCTTTATTATAATGCTCTATTACCGCAACATTGCGGCAAAACAACAGCTTATACTACTATGACAAAGATCACCTCAGGTACTGATTATGTGCTTTATTCTACATAAACTACATAAAACTAAACCTCTTAAAATTAACCTAGATGTCTCTGTCATAGAATTTCAGGCCAAACTAAAGAACTTGGGGGTAATATTTGACAAAAAAGTAACGTTTAACCCCTTCATTCTTTCATCTCAAAAATATTTCAAGAATCCACCCCATGCTGTCCTTTTCTGTGGCAGAAAAACTGATCAGTACTTTTCTTTTTTCCTGCTTAGACTACTGCAATGCCTTACTAGCTGACCTTTCCAAAAAGAACCTCAATAAATTACAATATGTTCAAAACTTAGCGGCTAGGATTATGACAGGGACCAAAATCAGAGAACACATTACTCCGGTTTTGGAATCTCTTCATTGGCTACTTTTAACATGGTATTCCCCTTCATGTGACCTCCGTTCCTCTCACTCTGTTCTTTTAACAGTCCCCTCCACTAGGCTTTTAAATTGCCCTGAAAACACAGTACTTTATTCTGGCCTTTTATTTTTATATCTGTATCTTCTTTATGTTAAGCGCTTTGAGAGTTAATTTTTTAAAGACGCTATATTAAATTAATAATAATAAATATAAAAATTAATTATTATTAAGTTTATATAGCACATGTATTATTATTATTATTATTATTATTATTATTATTATTATTATTATTATTCATTGTTAAATGCTACCAATGTAAATTTGAACAGACAACCAAATAGCTTGTCACTGGAATCTTGTCGCATCATGTGTTGTTATGACAGTGTAAAATGTAATAAATGTTTAATAACAACTTCATAAAAGCTTAAAATTCCCCTAAAATGCCAAAATAATAAGGCACACAAAGAGCACCAAAGTGTTAATCTAATCTTAGAACAACACTGTGTACACAATAAAAATCGATCTCCTGTATTCTCAATTCTCAGCAAGAAGGGTTTGGAGAAATTACCTTCCGGCAATAAATGGCATAGTGTATCTCGTTGACTGTGCTGACCACGAACGCCTACAAGAAGCCAAAATTGAGTTGGATGTAAGTCTGTACAATCATTTTTAATATAATCAGTTTTTATAACAAGATATTTGCATGTAAATATTTGACCTTGAACACATCCAGAGAAAGGGCAAAGCGCTGACTGCAGTGCAGTGCAATTAAAATGTCTTCACAATCCCAGCAATCATACATTTGAATTATAACGAAGGCACTTTGCTCTTTAATCCTAGGCCCTCTTAACCGATGAAACAATCTCCAATGTGCCAATTCTTATTTTGGGGAATAAAATTGACCGTCCTGAAGCGATTAGCGAGGACGCATTAAGAGGAATGTTTGGTCTTTATGGACACACCACTGGAAAGGTAGGCCATTGATGAAGTATATTTCATGATAAAATGTATGTTTTTGTATATTTTATGTAATGTATATTTTATGTTTGAGTGTAATTTTGTTTTTATATGCCTCCACGCAGGGGAATGTATCACTGAAAGAACTCAACCTAAGGCCGATGGAAGTCTTTATGTGCAGTGTGTTGAAAAGACAAGGATATGGTGAAGGATTTAGATGGCTTTCTCAGTATATTGATTAGAATATTTAATTGTTTATTCATTTAAAACCCATGCATCCTTATTTATTAAATGATTATTTAGCTTGTAATGAAACTATAAGAAGAAGGGGTGGTATATATATAATCTGAATCTATAAAATCCAGTTTAGTGACAGGTAAGCATTAGCTTAAAAAAAAACTAAAGTAATACTTAGATAAGGTAATTGTTGCTGTTCTTTTTCTAAAAGCAGGGTAAGAAATATACTAGGCTCTAACTGTTGACAAGGTGGGGTTATTTAAAGACATTGCATCCTGTTACAAAACACCTTTTTTACACCAGTGTTAGTTTATACCCTGCCCAATGTTAAACGAACCTTTGTATATTGAAATCAAGAACATTAAATCAGGTGAATATCACTTGTGCTGTAAAATTCTGACAGAATCAGTGTTATTGTTTTTATACATTACATTACCTCAGTGCCTTAATGCTGGTGATTTTTGTTTTCCTATAGTTCTGTATTTCCCATAATTTCAACTGAATTGCCAATGTATGCATATATGCTTGCTTATCAAACTTGCCTTGAGATATACAGTAACACACCTTATGTTTAAAAGGACAAATGTCTGATTTGTATGTAACATTTTGATACTTTTAAGATCGGGGCGGATGTAGCATGTTTCAGTGCTGTGTCTACACTGTCCTTTTTCAACACTAAACTACCTGCAGTGAGTACTTTTTGATTGTCAGCTGTGATGTATTTGCAGCTGTGGCATGAGAGTACGTAGGCTATGTGTGCAATAGAAAAATGTGTCGTATTACTAAGTCAATTTTACTCCTACTTGTAAATAGGCTTATATGAATGGTTTGGGATTTTCAGTGCTGCTTATGTTTTGAAATGGCTAATTCTGTACATTCTATTGGGAGCACTTTGTAGAGTTTATGCTCTTAGGTTCGCAATATTAAAAACAAATATTTTGATTTTTTTTGTTCGTGTGATTTGCTTTTTGCAAAGATAAAACCCTGTTGTGACCAAAACATTGGTCACCTGTAACAATACTAAATCTTTTCCTTTGTAAATTTCAGCCAGGGATTTATTTTTAATAATAAATAAATCCCTGGCTTTTATTATAAAATTAATAAATGAGGATTTAAATAAGTGTTGTTAATGGAATAATCATTCTTAAATTATTCTACAAATATTAAATCATTTTAATATGTTTTTTATAAATATATCCACTTTACAATACACCTAAGACATAGGGCTGCACAATATAATTTTAGCATCGATATCACAACGTGATCATTCGCAATAGTCACATCGCAGGATATGCAATGTTGATTTTGTGTTCTAATTTAGCATTTGGATATGCTTTTGAGGCCTATGATTGTGTAATGATTAAAAAACATTCAGGCAAAGGAAATTGTACTGTTTGTAACTTTTGTATTGTTGTTTATTTTCCAAATGCTGTACCTGAATACTGTTAGACTCTGAAAACGACAAAACACTGTTTATTTCAATTATATCTTTTCTTTATTGTATTTTTAGATAATATGCAGATGTACTTGTCTACAGAATCATCCCAATTAATCTAAAATGATCAATTCTTTTTGAAATAATAATTTTCAAAATAAATATTTGTATCCATTTCACAGTGAATGTAGGCAACACATTTGGTACATTTACACAAAACAGATTAAACAGATATACATGTATTTATTAATAATATTGTAGTCAGCAAACATATTTAGAAATTGAAAGATAAGACAATAAAATTCAAGCAAAATGTTGCAAAAAAAGACAAAACTACAAAATTTAAACTCAATTTTTCAATTTGCTTTTTTTCTTCCTCTGTTTTAAAATTTGTATTTAATATTTTTCTATTACATAAATTTGGCTGTACTCGTTTTTATACTGTTATCATGAGTTATTTTGTTCGATTCGCTCCAGATTTGACTTCAGTACTAGCTAATCTATCTAATATTGTTTAGCTTCCTATTAAAAATATTTAATATTAAATTTAAAAGATAGATTTGTGAGGGGTGCACTCGTATATAATGAGCATTATATATTGCAGAATAACAAAATATCATAATGTTCAATTTTTCCAATATCGTGCAGCCCTACTGGGACTTATATAAAATAGATTAAGACATGTGAAACATTATTTTAAAAAAATGTCACCCACTGTTCATAGGCAGTTCACTGTTCAGTTCACTTGTCAGTTTCTATACAGCTCAAAAGTAGTAACATTGTATCAACACACAATTTAAACTGCCAATTAAACATGTCTGGTTACATAAACAAAATATAAAAAGCTTACATCATATGCTATGAACAACCTTAAGAACAAAGGTCACAGCACATGTGTCCAGTGAGTCTACTCACACACATTTCAAAGCAATTCTATATTAACTAGACCTGTTATAATGTAATTATAGTCATAAATGCGATTCAAGTTAAAATTAAATATTTAACGATGCTTTTACATTATAAATTAACTCTTTTAGACTTTGTGAAGTATGGTGAATATTAAACGCAAATCCAACTTCTATTCAGTATACAAATGTAACATGAATATTAAGAAATAAATTTTGTATTGAGAAAAAATATTGTATTGAGAAAAAATATTTTCCAAATGTTATTTCAGAACAGTACACAAACCTGACGGAATGATTCAATCACGATTGTTTGACTTTGGAACTTTTGCTTTCAGTCGTTTATAGATATTTACATTAGATGTCACCTACCCTGTTGTAGTCTGTTGGAAGGAATGCGTCAATAGAGCTGCCGTTTTAGTACAGGGTGGCGGTCCTTTGAAATGGATGCGGGACCAAGTTGCAGTGGAGGACTGGCCATCCAGAGCCAGAGATATATACACGTATACATATATCTATGATCAGGAGTTTGCCCGGAGGTCAGTATGCAAATATTTTTTTCAATTACGAGAATTATAATTTTTTTACTTTTCTACATTGATTAATAAGTGACCGCATGAGCATTGCCAACAAAGAGCATGTGTTTGTGTATTATCCTCCTTCCCTGTTAAATTTGATCTAATCTGTGTCCTGGAACACCCCCTCTCCCGCTTTCACTTCTTAAACTAACGAAGGGAAGGGAGCGATTCGTTTGAATGAATCCCCGTTACGAGCGACTCGTTCACTTAGCCGACAATAAGTTTCTAGCATCAGTGTCTTTTCATATTTTATTTAAATTGTTTGATTATTTTATTCAACAAAGCGAGCATAAGCCGAGTATTTAGTGCCAGTTGGTGCTACTTTGCCTTATAGTGAATGTAGTGACTGTATCATCAATAACGTTAGTTGTTGTTGAGCACAAAAGTTTATAACATATAAAAATGTAAAAAAATAAAAATCTTACCCACGAAATGTTCAGTTTTTATGTTTTTTATTTATTTATTTTTTGCTCGTTACTACACCCGTACACAGCGCTAAAGTCCCCATCTTCAGATTTACTTATGACTTTTGTCCTAGGAGCACTGTACAAATGAGGCGGCGCATGTGATATCGAGTGTATACATCTATGTTAGTCATTAATGTTATACGAATCAACAAGCTCTATAAAACGAGTCGTTGTATTACTCCAACTTCAGAGTAAACACAAAATGTAAACAGATAGAAAGAAACTGCATGTAATGGACTGCAATCAATCAAAAATACTTCAGACAACTGTTGATGTGCCAATATTTACACAGCTATCTATTTTATTAGGTCTCTCTGACAGCTGTCAACCAGATACTTGTAAAGACCAATAGGAGGGCGCACACGTCATCACGTGATCTTATTCACGCCAATGGAGTTACACCAGGAAGCGCTGCAGATGGAGAACTCGCGCACGCTTTTAAATCAGCGATAAGTTCATATAACGTTAATAAATTTTACTGCTGCTAAGAATTAAAGGAAGAATACGATATTTTTTGCAACTCTAAGTAGTTAATACCGACAAACTCTATACGTTAGCATGTTTTTATTTATTTGAGATTTGTGTATTGAACTAAATTGTTTATTGTGGCAGTTTATCCGGTTAATTGAAAATGAATACAGCAGAAGAAGCATGTTGTGTTGTCACAGTCTCCGAACAGCTCTTCACACCAGGATCTGAAAATAAAGCTACGAGCTGCAGTGGAGTTTTTCTACATTTCCAGTCAGGGATTGTTGTCTGTAGTGGCATTGTGTTTTCACGCTTTATAAACGACACACTGCCCATAAAGAAAGACACAAAGATATTGTACTCCGAAAGTTTCAAGAAGAAAACAAAAGTGTTTGTAGATTACACTCACTTTTGCGCAAACCCGACGGACAGACGCAAAACGAGCCGTCGAGAAGCTCATCTGGTAATGTTGATCAACTGCCTGGAGTTTCAAGATGCTTTTCACAAAATCTTCAAGGGGCCAGAAAACTGGGACTTTTACAGTGGTGGTTTGGATACAGAAGTACTAGAAGACTCGAGGTTTTTAACTTGGTTTGCACTTTTAAAGGTGCCAACTTCTCCCAATTGCCCCTGTAAAGAGACAATTCCATGGATGAAGAGTGGCAGTCTCAAAAAAGGATGCCATGTCATCGCATGCGGCTCTCCGTTTGGTGGTCTCTGTCCTGACCTCTTCATGAACACGATTAGCAAAGGTATAGTAAGTAATCTGGCAGGAGATGAGAATGCATTGATCTTGACTGATGCCCGCTGCTTGCCTGGCACTGAAGGAGGCGGTGTGTTTATTAGTAAAGGTGGCACCTCTTACCTTGTGGGTTTGATCGCTTCACCGTTGTGCTGGAAGTCTGAGGAGTGGATTGGACTGACTCTTGTGTGTTCTGTTCATCTTATTCTGAAAAACATGCTTCAGACTGAAGGCTCAATCAAGGAGACACTGACTGGTGTTTCCTCACAGTTGGTCAATGGCTCTCTTCAAGCTCCATTAACTGCAAACCGAGGGTCAGGGCTGGAGCTTTACCCTGGAGTTGTGCTTGTCGAGACTGGTTGGCTGTGGGGTTCTGGCGTGCTGCTAAACCAAAATCTGGTTCTGACATGCAGGCACGTGGTGGATGAGAAGTCTGAGCTTACAGTCAAAGTTAACAGTGGAGGAAGGTACTTGCATAACTAACAAAAGATAGTTCACCCTTAAAAAGTTAAATTAAAAATTTACTCACCCTTAATTGCTTCCAAACCTTTATGGGTATCTTTGTTCTGTTAAACACATAAATATTTTATATAATGTTGGACGTATGTGGCAATTATCTATGTTTCCATCCAAAGATGTGAATTAGAATTATGCACAAAACTGGATTATTGCACAAAACATTTGTGTATAATGCACCATTTCCATCCAGTGACTCAAAGAGAACAAAATAGTCTCATCCTGATAAACTATATATAAAATATCAGTTCCAAATATTAAAAAGAAAAAATAGAATTTGCTGAGGTAGGAGAAGCCACTGAGGGTCTTTTCCTTATAATTTACTTGCGCCTCAGAAGATGAAACTCAGTGAACGCGCAATGGCAAGATCACCATTTGGGAGCGCAGACAATCAAGGCTTTTAGAATGACCAAAATAACATGTCAGATGTTTAACAATGTGGTCAGTCCACTCGTTGGTCCATTAATTTTGTCCCATTGCCACCATTTTTTGTTTATCACATGACCTGTTTAAACAAAAGCACTTTTTTTTTTTGACGCACATGCTGGAATTTATTCTGTGAATGTGTTTCCATCGTAGTTAAATGTGCATGTTTACTTATCAGATAAAAGTTTATCCTTCTCAGATGTGCTCATAAATTATCCGCATCTTGCTGTTTCCATAAAGCAGTTTTTATGCAATATTGTAAAATGCATTTAAAAATAGGTTGGTATATGGAATAATATAGCTGACACCTACAGTATAGCCACCTATACTAAAATCCAACAATCTCCAAAATGTCTTAATTTTTCTTCAATAGCAGAGCTAAACTCAAAACAGGTTTGCATCAAATGAAGGTTGAGTAAATAATTACAAAGTTTTCATTTTTGGTGATTTGTTCCTATAATTTGGGTTCTAAAGAAATTGAATTTTGTGCTATATTAATTTAAGATTTTATATGTTGTAATATCTACACTTTTCCTCATCAGATTTCACACAGTACGTGGTAAGGTGCTGTATTCATCAGTGGTATCATCTCCTTATGATATTGCTATAGTGGAGCTTCAGGAGGCACTCACAGATAAAAGAACACCACGGTTTACCAAACACTTTCACACAGGTAATGTGCTGCAAATCTGCTTTATTAAAACTCAAATTTGATGTTTTTTTCTGTCGTATGATTTTTTTAGATGCTTTGATTAAAAAGACTTAAAAGTCTAAATTATGAAATACTGCATAATAATTATGCAATTGAAGGTACAAGTGATGACATATTAAGTTACTTATGAAGTAAAATGTTGAAGAGTTGAAATTATGATAAAAATTGCATGATTAAAAATTATGACATGCTGTCAATTATGAGGTAAAATGTCAATTATCACAAACACAAAACTATGGCAGGGGATGTTATGAGCTAAATAAAATCTAAATTACTACATATAAATGTATTATGAGGTAAAATTTAAATCAAAGTTAATACAAAAACAATGTAGATCATAAAGCCTTAATTATGAGTTTAAAAATGTTATAATTGACAAAAAAGGACCAGTACGAGACTTGTCAGTGTCACATTAATAACTTGGTATTAATCTAAGTGTATCTTATTATTTTTTATAATCATTAGGATTTGACTTTAACTGGGTATTTCATAATTTGACTGTATATCACAATATGGCTTCATTTAATTGTATATGACACCTCATTTTTATCAAGTTGTATACTCATTTTCCTCTTAGAATTATGTGGCATATCATCATTTTAACTTTTTATTAAATCTTTTAATATGTCATAATTTCGCTTTGTCAATTTTGCCTTTTTTTTCTCTCATAATTTAGAATTTGTATTCAACAAAGTGTTTTTATCCCTGTGAAGCGGCTGACATATTGCTGTTGTGTTTGCTTAGGTGAGGATGTGGTTGTTGTGGGTTATGGAGCTTTAGGGAGCCGCTGCGGCCCATCACTGACCTCAGGTATCTTATCCAGAGTCATTACCCATCAGTCTCAGCCTGTGATGCTGCAGACCACATGTGCAGTGCAGTCAGGAGCCAGCGGAGGTGCTGTGATTCGTTCTGACACCGGGGAATTACTAGGTAATCAGGGGTCTGATTTCTAAAATTTGCATAGAAAACTTCCTAAAAGTGAACAAACACTAGAATAAATTTAGGTGTATTTATTAATAATGAATTATGGCTCAGATAAGGCTCATATAATTATTTAAAGTAGTTCAATCAAGTCAATATTTAATTTAGATATGTTTACTTAGAATTTACTGCGTACAATCTCCTGTCAAGTTTGTTTTTTATAGATAAAAACATTGCGTGGGACTGGTGCACACACATTTCCACCCCGTAAACCATGTATAAAATACTACAAAAATATTACAGATACAGTTGAAGTCTGAATTATTAGCCCCATGTTTATTTTTTTATCCCAATTTCTGTTTAACACATTCCTAAACATAATAGTTTTAATAACTCATTTCTAATAACTGATTTATTTTATCTTTGTCATAATTACAGTACATAATATTTGACTAGATATTTTTCAAGACACTTCTGTACAGCTTAAAATGACATTTAAAGGCTTAACTAGGTTAACTAGGCAGGTTAGGGAAATTAGGCAAGTTATTGTATACAGATGGTTTGTACTGTAGACTATCGAAAAATATATAGATTAAAGGGACTAATAATTTTGTCCTTAAAATAGCTTTTAAAAAATTAAAAACTGCTTTTATTCTAGCCAAAATAAAACAAATAAGACTTTCTCCAACCCGCTCTCTCTGCTTTCCCTTCACTTTTGTCAGTGACAATGCTGCGCGCATCAGTTTTTTTACATTCGTCAGAAGTTAAGCCCCAAAGTGACACAGGTGATACAAAATTAAACTTCAGTAATGTTCATGTTGTGAAAAACTATCGAAATGTCCAGTTGTTTATATTAGACTTTTGTTTTCAATAGCGATTTTAAAACTTTTAATATAGGAAGTCAAATATTGATCAAATATTGATCAGAAATTGAGTGTACATAGTTTAACGTTAGGAAATGCAGTCTTGAATTTACAAACAGTCGGCAAGTACCAGAGAATAGATGTAACGCATTAATATAATGTAGTTTTCAGTCACGCTCATGTAAAAGAAATATTCAACTCATTTAGTTTTGACTATTCATTTTTGTTTTCAGTAGAGACATAAAACACATGATTTATTTACAACACATTTTTAAACATAATAGTTTAACTAATTTCTAACTACTTATTTGTCTTTCCCATGATGACAGTGCATAATATTTTACAAGTTATTCTGCACGATAGCTGTTAATTTAGATTAGTGTCATTTAAAGACTTAACTAGGTTATGTTAATTAGGAAAGAATAATGAGTCTTTATTGTATAACTGGTTTGTTGTGTAGACAATCACAAATATTTATATATTTCCTAAAGGGGGTAATAATACCGACCTTAAAACTGTTTTTTTTTTTATTATTAAAAGCTGCTTTTATTCAAGACAAAACTGTAAGAAATAAGATTTATTATGACCTCAGAATAATATTTTTTGTTTTATAGGAAATACTGTGAAAATGTTCTTGGTTTGTTAAAGATCACTTGAGAAACATTATTTTAAATGAATGTGAGGGCAAAATAAATTGACTTTAACTGTATCTGTTAAAGTTTACAGGTGCAAAAATGTGCCTTGATGTACTTGAATGTTAAAAATCCTACAATACAAAGTTACTTGCCAAATAAATTAACATGGAAGTTTATTTTAATTACGTTATTTAATTAGCTTGTTTATAAAGACTGCAGAGTGATGCGTCAAAAAAAGACTTTGAAAAGTTGTATAAGTAGTTTGTGATGTATGTTAAAGTGTGCCCCCTCAAAGCACAAGTGGTCCCTGCCTGGCCCCCATTTACTCTGGTGTAGAACCGCCACTGCTTCAAAGTGAAAAGTTGACTTTAGCTGAAGTAAATCCATTTTTAACTTGGAATTGTTAAGTTGATTTAATTTAAGTGTGCACATGAACACTTTAGAATAATTGATGTTGGTTATTGTATTTACTAACATTAACTAAGCACAAAAAATCTTAAAAAACATTTATTAATCATTCAGCAATAACAAATGCATTAATAAAATCCAAAGTTGTGCTTGTTTACATTAGTTAATGCACTGTGAGTAACATGAACGAACGCTATTTAACTTAACATTAACTCACAAAGATGAATAAATACCAAAATATATCTGTTACTAATAATTTATGTTAGGAAATACATAATCTACATTAACTAATGGATCATTATTTTAAAGTGTAACCATGAAATTAACTAATCATTTTAAAGCACCTAGTTTACTTGCTTTTCTAAAGTAAAGTGAACTAAACGCTTTTTACAGTGTAGTAGAGATTAAATATACAATAATTTCTCTAGCCAGAAGGCGGCGCCACATGACCATTAAATATTTTTCTTGAATCACAGCAAACCAGTCCTCCTGACAATATCTTGACTAAATCACGTGTTCATGAGCAGAATTATACTTAAATATGCTGTTTTATCTTATATATCCTATTATTAGGTATTGTGTCCAGCAACACTCGAGACTATGCAGCAAAAGTGACGTATCCACACCTGAACTTCAGCATCCCGGTGACTCTTCTGGAGCCTCTGCTCAGACGCTTTGCTCAAACTGGAGACGCTGCTGTGTTTAATGTCTTAGACAGTGCAGTGGAGGATGTGAGGAAGGTATGGAGACTACAAAATATTCAGAGCAAGCTTTAATCAGTCCCCAAAATATACTACTAATAAAATAAATATGCAGATGGTATAAACTGTGATGCTTAAGATAGAAAAAATGAATTAAAAAGCGATAGAATTATATTTAAACAAAGTTATGTGTATAAGTTTGATTAAAGCTCACAGAAAATCAGACTTCAATTCCTTTTGCTGCCTAAACTGAGCTTTTATTAGACACATGCAAGTGATCATAATGACTGGTCAGTGTAGGTTAAAAAATGCTGTTGACATTCTTCAGCCGTAAACAATTATGTATTATTTTATAAAACGATTTAGGATATAAATGTTTATAAATTCTTAAACAGTTTAACGAAATAAAAATATGTTTGTTCAAAATGATTTTAGTCTTATTTACTTACCGGTTTGGGCATAAAACCACTGGATTTCATCATGATATTGTGTTGTAATGCTGATTTCTGAGTTACAGCCATTCACTTTTCTACGGCTTAGTCCCTTATTTATCAGGGGTCGCCACAGCGGAATGAACTGCAACTATTTCAGCCTGATTTATGCATAGGATGCACTTCCATCTGCAACCCAGTACTGGGAAACACCAATACCATCTCGGACTCACACACATACACTACGGCCAATTCTGTTTACCCAGTTTACCTATACTGCATGTCTTTGGACTGTAGGGGAAACCAGAGCACCTGGGGGAAACCCATGTGAACAAGGGGAGAACATGCAAACTCCACACAGAAATGCCAACTGGCCCAGCTGGGACTCGCACCAGCGCTCATCTTGCTGTGAGGCCAAAGTGCTAACCACTGAGCCACTGTGGTTTGGTTTCTTTTACACACAGCTACACAAGACTTGATTCTCTCAGTGGCCTTAAGTAAATATTTTAAAACATGCTAGCATTATCAACATCTTGTCATAATTTTAACATTTAATGCTGCATTATGACAGCATGTCTTAGTCATTCTGTTATATGTCATTATTTTTATGTAGAAATTTTTATCTTTTGATCTTTTAGTTCACATTTTTGGTTCAATAATGTTTTCATTTTTATCTTAAAATCTAGGTTTTATCTTAATATCAGAATCTCAATTTACAGCATTATTAGCATGTTATTATTTATTAGAATACATTTTCTTCCCCAAACCAGTGCTAAAACCCCAAAAACCCTTTGAAATGCTTTTAAAAACTCATAAACATAATAGAGTGTTTTGAGAGTTTCACTGTGCAGAGTATTTTCTTCTTAACAATGTTAAATGCGTCTTTTATTCTCTCAGTGAGTACATTTACATGGACACTAATAATCCGATTTTAATACCGTTAAGTCAATACTCTAAGAGTCTCTACCGCGTAAACAGCGATTTTTGATTAATTCGATTAAGGTCATAATCGAACTAAACAGAAATGGAATTAAGACGTGGAGTATGTCGATTTTAGTTGCATTATTGAAGTGCAGTACAGACATGTAAACACCGCAATCTAACTATTTCCGTCATGTGAGATTTTCAACGCATGTTGCGACAGGACAGTCTATTCACACACGGCTGTTTGTACAGTGGCCATGAGAGATTAACGCGCTGCAATTTAAGAAAGCACATGCAATTACAAAAAACACCAGCAAATAAAGAAACGGCCTTCATCAATTTGACAGCACACGTGTTGCAAATTGGTCACAACACAAACTGAAGAAACACGTTGCAAATTGGTCACAACGCTTGCAAATATCCACGTAACGCAACGGAAATTATTTAAGGGGACCCAAAAACATGACAGACCCTGCTTATGTCATGTAATCAAAAAACTCACCTTTCAAACAGTCACGGCATAATAACACATCCATATTTTAGCAGGATCCGTCATGTATCTAGGTACCCTAGAAACATTTCCGTTGTGTTACATGCATATTTGCAAGTGTTGTGACCAATTTGCTGTTTTTTCAGTTATTTGTGAAATGACATAAAACTCTGGATGAAATGTGGATATTGCGGTGATGCAAATTAATTGATTTATGTGTCATAACATGTAAAACAAGATCATGAAAGGAATGCTCATTCAGCGAGCAACTCAAGCAAACGCCTTAATCATTTTATCGTCTTATCAGGATTACGGCAAATAATTTGATTACTGATGTCCACGTAAAAGTAGTCAGTGACATCTAGTTAACATTTAGTTCATAATCCTCCATCTTTGAACCCTTGAGTGACTTACATCTCTTTTTTTTGTTGGGTATTTTTGGTATAGTCATAATACATTGCACTTGTCCCAGAAGAAAAATGTTTAAAAGTGGGTTGAAAAGATTTGTTTTCTCATGTCTGCGCTATCACCCAAAAATTAGCATATCGCAGAGCCTTGGGAATAATTAGGAGAAGAAAAGAACATCACTTGGGGCCCAGTGCCTTTAATCATATTCAGGCAAGAAAGATGACACACTCGGACAAAGAAACATGCAACTAAATGCAAATATACTGCAACTCAGCGTAAATATGTGTGCTAATCCTTAAAATCCAAGTATTTACAATAATAATGGCATGTACAGTACAATACAATCATACACTAAGTCCAAGTGGTTTAACATCACTGTTAGCAGACTCCTGACATCAGGACATTGACTTTTAATGAGCAGGCCTTCTTTCCACTCCATCACACACACACACACCAGCAAGGTGCTATCGCCTATGATGCTGATATAGGAGATTCATCTCAATGACATTTGGAGGATATATATTCTTCTTCTGTACGTTGATGAATGTGTTTACGTCGAGATGTTATCATATCAAATGCGTTTTCTCGTACATATGTGGAGCTTAGAGGGTGAATTATCATAGCACATCGAGTTTGTAATTCATACATATTTTACAGTTTCAGCTTGCTGCTCTTATTCCACAGCATTTTACCCTCTAAAACCGATGCTTTAAATATCTTGTGCTGCAAAAGTCATGTATTCTACTTTTTTTTAAATCCTCGCAGCTCCAGATTTACACCTAGGAACATTACAGCCAACACATCTTTCACTGCAAATGATGGGAACATCTGATTAGAAGACATCTGCAAAGACAGATTGGTCCCTTTGGGTGCATGAGAGAGAATATGTCAGATTGCATTTTCGAAAGCTCATTCCTGCCTCTCCTGTTCATCCATACGCTGGCTTGTTATAATAGCCGCGTTGCATCAGAAGTACCGTATTACAGCCTGACCTAGTGGAGTATAAGCAAATTCTATTATGACAGACATATGAAACCAGAGCGCGCATATCTCAGGATTTATTACTGTCCATTTCAAAGAAAACAATGATTTGGACGGCGGGGTGAGGGAATAAGCTACTGCATCGAGACGTAATTTATATGAAAATATAATGCTTTGCCGTCTCTGGTTTCAGTGGATTATTACACAAAAGACGAGAAAAAATAGTGCCTTTAGGACATGGATCGTCTTGTAGAAGTGCATTGTGTGTTTCTGGCAAGTAGCCTAATATCGGTTGCGGTTTGTGAGTGTGGAGAAATATGTCTTCAGATACACAGATGAAGGTTTTATCGCAATACATTTACCTCTACGTCTGCTTCAATGTAGAACAAAACATATGCAGCTGAGACTTTAGCAAACATAATTAGCTTTTCAGCTAATTTAAGCAATCTTAGCTAGTTCTGTGGAGTTTTTGTCTCTTGTAGTGTAGTATTAGCTTTTTTGAGCCATGCCAATTTAGCTTGTTGTGTTTGTCTCTTTACAGCTCTAAGCTAACCAAGCTCTTAAAATTTATTGTGTCTTTTTGTCCGTTTTGTTGTATAGTATTGTTTTTTTTAGCTAAGCTAACTTGGCTAAGTTGTTTTTGTGTAGTTTATATCTTTTTTTGTAAAGGCTAGCAAATTCAGCTAAGCTAATTCAGCTAGTTTAAAGAATTTTTCTCTTGTAGCGTAGCATTAGCTAAGTTAAACAACTTTTAGCAAACTTAGCTAAGCTAACCAGGCTAGTTTTTGGAATTTGTGTCTCTTTGTCTCTCTTATAATCCGAGTTTGTATAAGCTTAACCATTTATAGGACACTTTTAAAACAATTTACATAAACTTTAACAGCAAAAACATTTAGCAGCAGTCTCATTGCTCATGGAAAGCAGTTGCTGATGGTCGACAAAATATCTAATGAAACAGGTTAGACCCTGAAGCCTGTCTACCTTTATATACATACTTTAAAAAGTTAGACTTAACAGGTATCATTTCCGAATGTATAGTGATGAGAGTATGTATTTATTAGACTTGCATAAGAAAGAACGCATCACATCACACCTATCAAGCGCCTAATTCTGAGCTTGTGTTTGCAGATGCTAGAGACTGATTCAAGAGAAAACTCTTGCACTTACAACAAAAATTATGATGTTTCACAAGTATTCATAAGCCCAATAATTGAAAACTCGTTCCCAAAACCGTTATCTCACTACAGCTAATACTAACTGAGCTGCCCTTCCCCCCTCCCTCCCCGAGTCAATGCTGTTTGGAGTGCAGTATAAAGATGACCGACCCTCCACCATTTAATGTCAGAAGATAGAGCTGCCTCTGTAGAAATGGGCCACAGAAAGCTACGTCGAACAAGGCGGGAATCGTGTTTCCTTCTACCAGATGTATCCACCATCATCTACCTCTCCCACCTCCCCTTCTTCCTCCTCGGCCTCTTCGCCGTTTTCCTCAGCCTCCTTCTCCTCCTCATCTTCCCATCCCAGGCCGCTGCCAAAATCTCCAGAGTATGTGACCACCTCATCTGGAAAATGAGAAGACACATGCACATTTTTATTTTGTAAATACATATATGTTCATTCATTTTGCTTCGGCTTAGTCTCTGAACCGCCAATATTCCGGCATAGATTTTACACAGTGGATGCTCTTCCAGCCACAACCCAGTACTGGAAAACACCCATTTACACACACTCATACACTACGGCCAATTTAGTTCCCACACAAACACAGGGAGAACATGCAAACTCCACAGAAATGCCAACTGGCCCAAACTGGGAATGGAACCAGCGACCTTCTTGTTGTGCAAACCCTTTATTACCACAATGTACCCATCTTCAGATGGCTACTTCCAGCAGAATAATGTGCCATGTAAAGCACAAATCATCTCTGACTGGTTTCTTGACATAATAATGAGTTCACTGTACTCAAATGGCCTCCACAGTCACTAGATCTCAGTCCAATAGAGCAATAGAGGCGACAGTGCTAACCACTTAGCCACTGTGCTGACAATACATATATGTTTTTATATTTTAGTAGTTTTTAAAAATGTTTTTGTAGTATTTCAGTCCTTTTTTTGTCTTAGAAGAATTGAATAAATACATATGACAAGTTTAATACGTGTAAGGTATATTAAATATTTATTTTAGGTTACTGATTTTGGATTAAATACGTCATCAATAAAACTAATTATATGTACGTGTGTGTGTGTGTGTGTGTGTGTGTGTGTGTGTGTGTATGTATGTTTATACAAATGTTCTGTGGTTCTTGAATCTGATTGGTTGATAGCTGTGCAATATTCTGCAATATCAAAACTCGAACAGCTTCTTCACTCTTGTGTATTACTCCGCCCACATAGAGTGACAGCAGATGAATAAGCTCACTAGTTTGACTAATATTGTGGCTGTTGGACAACATAACATACTTTTGAGGCTTTTTTTAAGGGAGAATGTAGTTGTTTAGGTTGCAACTATGTTCTACCACTAGATGGCGACACAGATCACATAAAAAGCCCTAGAGGAAAAAAGTCAGTATAATTTTTAGCTACACCTTCAAATCATTATTAAACTGGTAAGTGACTTTCTAAGTTGATCACTCTCTTTTGTATGTTGTAGTGCTGCATTTATACCATAGTAATCAGGTAGTGTTTTCTGGTAGTGTCTGCTTTGCTTTGGTTTTTTCAGAGTTAATTATTGTGACATCCTGATTACAGCAGAGAAATACTAGAAAATGTCTCTAGACTGATATCATTTCAAGCCGTTCAGCCTTATAATCTTAAAATGTGAGCAAAAATCACCTGTTTTGTCATCATTTTAGACATTACGCTAGAGAATCATTCAAATACTAGCTCTAAAGTGACATTTGTAAATTACCAATGGTTTCTGCTGTTCTGACGTCAGCAGGTGGAAAAAAGCAGTTCCTCATTCAAAAGGTTTTGAGACTCTCCATGTTTGATTTTCTTTTTTATATACACAATTATGCCATCGAACTGTTGTATAAATGCAATATCACATAAGTAGAAGTGCGGTATGTTGTCACTGGTGGGACACTGTGGCCTTGTGCTAATATACCAATATACAGCCATATTGCACTGGTACTTGTGTGATATTGCTCGTATGTATGTATGTATGTATATTGTTTTAGAAAAAAAATTTGTAAAATTATAAATAATTTATTGATCTGATAAATCTATATTTTGCTTATATTTTTTCATTTGACATTTTAGCCATAATTCTACATGACTTTCCCACAAACACATGTACTGTATACACGCACAGTTTTATATATATATATATATATATATATATATATATATATATATATATATATATATATATATATATGAATGTGTCTGTAAAAAAAATGCATAAAGCAAATATGTCTACAGTACACCATATTGCAAAGAAAGCTTACCAATTTCCGCTCGACAAAAGCTGAACAATACACGTCTGGCACAAGGACAATAAACAAACAGAAGGCGTGACTTTGACGTTGGTCTTTTTAATCGCTATTTTATGTCCAGTCGGGGGATTTGTTCTTATCACCTGCAGCTCTGTCGCAGCCAGTAGTAATTAATCTTACAGACCTTTATTTCTGCAAGACAACTGCTCTTTTGGAATGGAAATGAACCTGGCCTAATGAATGTAGCACTTGGTCTTCTGTCAGACGGGTGACTGATGATTCTGTGGATCTAAGCCCTGAGCCCTGTAGCTACAGAAGGAGCATTGTCCTCCATGTGTGTGTGTGCGTTTGTGCATGTGCCATAAGGATAGTAAAACCCGAGATTTTTGACATTGTACAAGAGAAAAATTGTTAAAAACTCTATAGGATGTTTATCGAAAGATGTAGGGGTAGGTTTAGGGGTAAGGTTGGGTTCACCGAAGAAATTATAGATTGGTCAGTATAAGTCTGTGAAATTCACAGAAACCCAATGCGTGTGTGTTTGTTTATGAGGACACACATTTGTATAATGACATCTGTATGACCTATAGGTTTCACAATGTTTACAGTAGGTGATTAACGAGGACATGCCTTGTGTCCTCGAAATTTAAAACTGTTTAAAATCACATTTAATAGTTTTTCACATTACATTTCTCATTTCGCCACATATTTGCTAAGAGGTATGTCTTCAGGGGTAGGGTGAGGCCATATAATAGGTGTTTTTTTATAGTATAAAATTTATTACACCTATGGAGAGTCCTCATAAATCACAAATGCCAACCTACGTCTGTGTATGTGTGTTTGTCTTTGTGTGTGTTAGTGTGTATTCGGGCATATGTGTGTGTGTGTGAGTTGAGCTCGTGCTCACCACAGTCGGGGTTGCCATGGATTCTGGAGCCCATTAGCTCTCCTCCATGCTGGTCCACACACCAACACTCCCCTCTGCTCTTGTCACACTGCAGTCTCCTGTAAAAGCCGTCCTCATCACAGCTGGGAATGTATGTATCTGAGCCCAAAATAAGGAGAGGAAACACACAGACATGCGCATTTTGAGAAGCCACAGTGTGCGTGTGTGTGTGTTTTGCATGCATTTTCATATCCTGAATGTTGCATCAAGGGTGACATTGCACACTAGTTAGCATATTGCTGTAAATCATGTGACATTGGAGCGACGCTGCTCATTGTAATGCATAAAATGTAACCTTGGCGAGGGTTGAGGGCTGGGTTTCTGTCTGCAGTGTCTCGAATCATGATGTGCGATAAAAACCAACTGTGCAGAGTAATAAATATATACTATATGTCCGCATAATCATCATGATCTATTGTGCTGTGAAAAGCTGGATTTAACCCTGTGATGGACTCGCGCATTCAATCTTTAGCAGGCAGTTTCAACAATTCAGGGTGTGATGGTGCATCTTAACAGACACGGGTGATTCTTTTGACCCATAATTCAGTTGGACTGTATTTATGTTTTGGTATTTTTTAATTTATTTATGAGAACATAAATTAAGTAAGGCTGGTGAAGGTGACAGTGTACTGCAGAACTTGAATAAGGATTGCATATAAACAAAACTATACACACACTCACCGGCCATTTTAATAGGTAAACCCGTCCAACTGCTTGTTAATGCAAATTACTAATCAGCCAATCACATGGCAGCATGTGGACTGGTCCGAGTATTTCAAAAACTGCAGGCACAGTTTAGTACCAATTGATCATCATGTCAACGCCACAGCCTACCTGAGTATTGTTGATGACCTTGGCTAGCACTTTATGACCATAGTGTATCCATCTCCTGAAGGCTACATCCAGCAGAATAACGCGCCATGTCATAAAGCGTGAATCATCTCAGACCTTTTTCTTGAACATGTCAATGAGTTCAAATTACTCAAATGGCCTCCACAGACACCAGATCTCAATCCAATAGAGCACCTTTGATATGTGGTGGAATGGGAGATTTGCATCATGGATGTGCAGCTGACAAATCTGCAGCGTCAACTGCCTGATGCTACCATGTCAATATGGACCGAAATCTTTGAGTAATATTTCCAGTGCCTTGTTGAATCAATGCCACAAAGGATTAAGGCAGTGCTGAAGGCATAAGGGGGCCTAACCCGGTATCAGTAAGGTGTACCTAATGTGTGTATAAACACTGTTTCTCCAAAAAAAATAAAAATAAAAGTAATAATATCACACAAAAATAAGACTGCTTATCATACTACAGGAATAAGAATAAATACATTACGAACAGGAATAACCCTTTTATTTCCTTTTCTTGGCAATGACTGGTGATGACGTAATGATGACATATTTATTTTTAGCTGCATAAAGCTTAAATAAAAAGGGTGTTTTGGAATGAAGATAAGAGTTTCATCAAAGGTTTACTAGAAATGAAAGGCTACATTGCTTCGCATTTTCCTTCGTGAATTTTCGACTAAAAACTGGACAAAAGTTAGGTTGGATTACTTGTGGCCGAAAAATTAATCGCACTGGATCAGTGTCATATGGTGGGGAGTGGTAGTCCACGCACTGCCCAAACTGTTGAAAATATCACCACTGTCGATGACATCATACTGAGCCGTTGACATATAAATCAGGTAAGGTGGAAAACGTATACATATCATATAATTTCATGTATTTGCCATAAAGTTACAAAATACAATAAAACTTGGAGGTATTTTGACGAAATTCTGGCAATTCATTTTGCTTGTGTTTTTTTTAGGTACACCTAACTGCATGATCAGCAACAAAACTCGGGTAGGCTTTGGCGTTGACAATTCTCAATTGGTACTACTGGGCCAAAAGGGTGCCAAGAAATGATAACATCACCACTACCAGCCTGAACCGTTGATACAAGGCAGGATGATTCCATGCTTTCATGTTGTTTTTGACAAATTCTGACCCTACCATTCAAATGTCACAGCAGAAATCGAGACTCATCAGACCAGGCAACGTTCTTGAGTTGCTGCCAGTTGATTAAAAATTTGCGTTTACGAGCAGTTGGACAGGTGTACATAATAAAGTGGCCAGTGAGCAGGAGCAGACTGGCCATTGGGAGCAGCTGGATATTTCCCGGTGGCCTGACAGTCGACAAAGATAAGACCATTTGAAAATTCGTAGTTTCTCTGGATTTATTAGTTTAATTAAGCATGGGTTTGAGAAAAACAGTCTGATTGCATTTTTTCAAAATTAAAACTAAAAAATCTATTTCCCTCTTTTCCAGAAAAAAAGTTACAATTGATCAGAATTTTAATGGATTCATTTGCTGTGACTGAAAATCATTTAACTTTATTCAACCAAATATTGTTACAAAAAAAAAAACAATTGACATTTTAATCAACATTTACAGTAACTATAAACCATGAATTCACAAAAAGGGAAAATTTTCAAGTGATTTTTTTAGTGTACAAAATAAACTTTTATTTCTTCGTGATTTAACAATTAATGCATTAAACATTTTAACAGTTTGTAGTTTTAGAATTTCTTATACCCAGAATTCCTTTCCATCTTTATGTGTAATCATATGTTTTCTAATTAAGAAAACCCATTCAACCCATTATATTACATATTGAAACTGATATAAAAAAAATGTCTAAACAAAGCAGCTGTTAAAGTTTTTTCTTTCTGTTGTGGCGTATTTCAAAGTGAAACAGTTGAAAACATTGAGTTCTGGACTCAATTTTGTCTATTTGCATTTGAATTGCTCATGGTGGTCGATCTAATATGACTGACTGGTTGTCTTGCCCTCATGAAAAATCGTAATTATCTTAAAGATTATAAAGCCACATTAATTTTTCAGCAAATTATGAAAATTTATAAAACAATTGTGCAACAATTTTCCACAAACTGTCCCTTTTGTTCTCATGGTGTCATTTAAAATAAATCAAATCTACCTCCAAGATAATAATGTGTCAGTCTTTTAAAACTGATGGATTTCTTCTGTTGAGTATTGTATTGCTGATTCTTGGCAGGCATTGAGGGACGTTTGTACATTGGCTGCGTCTGATTGGCTGTAGCATCTGCAGCACGTCCTTGGAGAGTCTTGAAATGACTGCAGCCAAACATGCAGCACTACAACGGCGCTATAATCCACACACCTGATCACAGCTAATTCCACCTACAGTAAATCAAACTCCATTACTACCAGTGTCTTTCAGAGTCTGCACCTTTTCTCTTGTGTTCTTTTATCGTGTACGTTCTATATAACTCTCCCTTTGTTCCACCTTTATTTGTGCTTCCCGAGACAGAACAGCAGGTCTCGGCAGAGTGTTCATTCTTACCCGACTTCTTCTTGGCTCCTTCTTGCAGTTGGATTCGCTCGAGCTCAGCCAGGCAGGGAGGCTCTGTGGAAGAAAAAAAAACAATCAGTGCCTTTAGGGAAGAGTCGGCGCTAATCTCCTCAAGACAAACGCTTCACACGAGCTCCCCTACCAACTCCCAGATGAGGCAGCATTACAAATCACACTATCACACCCAAACACACAAGTGGCAACACAGAGAGTTCAAATCTCCATTTTTGTGGCAAAAGAACTGATAAAAGAAAGCAGAAATTAAATTTTGAGTTGTTTTTAACAAAGGGAACACCTGTTGGAAATGATTTCTACGTAAGACATGAGGTGAAGTGTGCAATAAATTAAAAGTAGGTTTCAGTCATAATTTAACCTCAGCCTCACATCATTTAAAACCAACACAACATTTTCTGTGGAACAACAAATAAGTTATTTAGAATAATGTTCAAGCTGCACTTTCACATTTAGTGAAATGAAATAATGAACACGGTTATCAATCTGTATGATATTGGTGAAGTGTACAACAAATTAAAAGTAGGCTTCTGTCATAATTTAACCTCAGCCTCACGTCATTTAAAACCAACACAACTTTATTTTCTGTGGGACAACAAATAAGTTATTTGGAATAATGTCCATGCTGCACTTTCACACTTAGTGAAATTAAAAAATGGACACAGGTATTAAGCTGTACGATATTGATAGAATATTTTTACACATTTTTCTGGGTTTGGTGTGTTGGTCTACTGTGATCTGTTGACACAAGTGGCTCAGAAAGAAGGTTAAGTGTAAACTGAGTATGTTAACTCTAAAATGAGGGAAACTCTGAGTTTTCCATATCAGAACAGAAGGTTTGTTAAATTCAAAGAGTGAGAAAAGTCAAGCCTATATCCAAAAGGGAGGTAACTCAGAGACAGTTACTGTGGTAACTTTCTCTGTGAACCTAACCTGGTCAGATTTTCTTTGATAAACCTACAAACTAAGCTTTCTTTTAGATTGCATGCTATGTTTAAAAGTTTCATTCATGTATGCTGCAAAGAAAAAAAATCCTACTTAGTGTTTATTGCATTTCAGATACAAATATAATATATATTTTCAAAGAAAACAATATAAAAAATGAAGACTTATTTCCTGGGCTCTTCTAAATTAGGTGCATTTTGCTTAAGTAAATTACCTGCCAATGTGGTAATAAGAATAATCAGTCCAGTAGTCAATCTGCTTTCACCAAGTAGGACATGTTCCTGAATTAACATCTATGTTGATCCTTAAACAACATTCCAATCAGCCAATCAGAATTGAGAGCTATGTTTACTTTTATGTTAAATTTAGGCTTATGGTTAGGTTTATGCACTTCTACATATAGATTCATATCCAGCTATTATTCCCCTCTGATTTTGGGAATAATTTACAGTTGTGGTTGGGTTTAGGGGTAGAGAATAGGTATGGATTACATTTATTAACAAAAATGGTGTTAAGGATCAACAGTAATATTAATCCAGGATTGCATTGTACTTGGCAAAATTATGGCAAGCTAATGCCAATCATTAAAACTTTTTAAAACTTAGTTAAAACCTAATAGCTCACTTAATTGAGCATTTAAGCTTTATAATATTAAGACAGTACAAATACTAAATTATTTAAAATGAATGTTTTATATGATTTAGACTATTGGTATATGAAGTTAATTTAGGAAATTAAATACTATTTTAAAACATGATTATTACTAAAAGAGGATGGCACGATGGCACAGTGGATAGCGCTGTCGCCTCACAGCAAGAAGGTCACCGGTTCAAGCCTCAGCTTGGCCACTTTCCCAGTGATGGGTTACAGTTGGAAGCTTGAGTAAAACATATGCTGGATAAGTTAGTGGTTCATTCCACTGTGGCCACCCCTGATTAAAAAAGGGGCTAAGCCGAAAAGAGAATAAATGAATGAATATTACTAAAAGTTTTGCACACCACTATAATTAAGTAAGGTTTAATTCAATGTGTGTGTCCAGAAAACTGAGACATTTTATGCTTGACAACCCTAGTGCCTATTCAAATCCATTGTATGCAATGTAGCTTGGTTATTCCTCGAAATACCTACTTTTAAAAACGTATTTATTTATTTAATACTTTTTCCAGATTCTAAAATGATATACGGGTGAGTAAACAATGACATAACATTTTCTCTAAAAATGAAATCAGTGCAATACATCCTGGAATATCCATCAATATTCCAGCGCTATCATATTTCACCACTGCATGTGAGGGCCGAGCCGGTCAAGTCTAAAAAAAATGCAGTGTGTTTGTGTCTGACTGCCCATCTGCTTTTAGTCCCAGAGAGTTTGAGGCCGAGCAGCCTGTCAACTACCAACACTGATGTTATTTTTCCCTTTGCAGTGGCCATTTCCTATTCACCCGGGGAAATACAAGGGGAAGACAAAGTGTGACAGGCCAAAAAGCAACTGTGGCCTACCCAGGAGAGATGAGAGTGCCCAGCCACATATCGTGAGCAGAATCGCTTCAAACAGAGTGTGTGTGTTTGTGCGAGTGTTTGTGTGTGTGTGAAGATTCTGCAAAGATACAGCTTTGTGGCCCTCCAGTGAGATGCATAGTGGAGCATATGTCTGTTTGTGTCAGGAAGCCTGCCATGCTCCATAGATCAAGTAAACACACACACACAAATACACACACTCAGAGGAATTCCTCAAACAAAAGAACACACTCACACACACACTGACGAGTCTCATTAATATGTAGAACATGTCTGCGATGAACACATGCACATGCAAACAGACCAACGCTGTTCCCTGCTGACACACACTCGCAGACACACACTGAGGCTACATTTACGCTGGTGCGTTTTTATTTTAATCCGGTGTTTTAAAATGAATATTTTCCTCACCCACGCTGGTGTTTCCACTATGTTTCAGAAAACATCTCATGATTAAAAACACATAGCAGAATCTGAAAGCAGCTCTATTATTCAATAAAACACAAAGCATATTGCAAGGTTTCCACTTTAAGACGTTTCCCTGACTCTTACTGAAAACTAAACTGAACTTAGCGATGTTTTATAAACAAACTTCTGGAGGAGCATGTGCAGATGATGTAATTAGATGCAATTCTAATACACCATTAACAATCATTCTATTATCCAATCAGTATTAGAGCAAACCCCAGTGTAATGATGGTCTAACCAAAACCAATTGTTTTGATCCATTGTACATTCCTGGATGAAAACAAATGCAAGCGCAGGTTGCCAGAATCTGTTGGAGAGAGGACCAAAAAGAGCGAGTCTGACTATACCAACTATCGAGCCTAATGGCTGACTTAAATCGTGTTTTAAATAAAAGCAACGGTTTTTGTCCTAACCAAAAAAGAGTATTTGTTCTAACCAACACCTCGAATTGATATATTAGAAACGGCTTCTATTTCTTGCAGCTGAACAACAGGACAAACTGACAATGATCCCCTCAGGTACACCGTATGTGCTTTATTTAGTGTTAAATGCTAACAATGCGAGTTTGAATGCCATTTTACATGACATTTATTACTACTGAAAGCAGAAGTAGTACACCTCAGATCTTGAAAAAAAAAAAAAACATTTCAATTGGACATTAGAACTATCACTATCAGAACTAGCACTATCAACGATTCAGCAACTACATCTAATAAAATTAAAGAGGTTTAATTTGTATTAATTAGATTAGAGACCTTACCATTTGGTGAGTGAGTGCATATTCCGTGCTTCTGAATGGCTGTATTTAAATTTCTATCTTGCTTTGTCTGGTGCAAACAGCCCAATTGCTCATCACTGCAAATCACGTCATGTAGCATGTTGTTAATACACGGGTTTACAATGTAACCTGCTCATCTAATGTTTACGTTCGTAATATTTATATTATATTAAAAACCTCATGTGAAACTCTGAATCTGCATCTCTTTTCGGAGTCTGCTACTGTCCATCAGAGGTCGCATTTCAGTCACGCATGTTCAGTTACGCATCCTGACTGAATGAATTTTTCACCAAGGCAACCTGGGTTGCTGAAATATAACTGGTTATTGGGCAGGTTAAAAGAACCAAAGCAAGGGTTACAGCAAGTAACGCACATTTTCAAAGCAGAATAACTAACTACAGCACTGTTTTTCAGATAAACAGATTTATTCATTTGCCATGTTTCTTAAACATCTGCAAACATATTATGGTATTTTTATGGTTTAGAAGAGTCAAAAACTTACATACAGCATCTTGTGTAACAAAAAGAAATGTATATGTTATATGTGTTTAGCATAGAACAAGACAACAATCTGAAAATAGAAGTGACTATATAATTACAAAGTAGTAGTACAAAATATAGTACAAAATATAGTGCAAAACTGTCTGCAAAGTTAATAAATAAGACATTAATTGTAAAATCAATTATATATATATATATATATATATATATATATATATATATATATATATATATATATATTAACTGTACTATTTGTAATTTTAACAAGAGCTAATTTTTATTAAATTATTTTTATCATTCAGTTACTGTACTTGAATACCGTTAGACACATTTTATAATCAATTGTATCTTTTTCTAGTGATCACAATTACAAAACAAAACTCAGTGTAATGTTACATGAGAGGAGCTTGATGAATAAGGGAGATGCAATGGTACAAACGAGCCAATCAAGGATTGAAAGTGACCATTTTGGTCATCTAAGCAGAAACTTCATGGTTTTCAAACTGTAGTAATATGGATGAATACCGTAGCAAAAGTTGTGCATTTTAAAACAAAAACAACCAAGTGTTAAAATAGCTTTAGTGTCAGTCGCTCCCACAACACAACAAAACACATCAAGCAGCAATTCCTCCAGCGTTGCGCATCTCATCAAACTAATACTCCAAATCACTTTCCCCACATGCCCCAAACAGCTAAAGGTCATTCGAAGCCCTCTCATTTTCTCGCCAACGGGGTGTTTGTACAGGAAATGAAAGATTTGGATTACAATAATCCAAACATATGCTTCCCCCTCCCCCCTTTAATGTTTGATTATATTTAGAAAACCAATTAAACTTAATCCAGAGCAAACGGAATGAGTTAATGGCGAAAATCTTGGCACACAAACACACTTTCCTGAAGCCCAGTGTCTTCTTTATCTGCAATGCCAGTCTAGTGAATGTTTATATAAAATAAATGCTCATTTTCTGGGCTTTTGTAATGGAAACTAAACATGCCCGCTTCAATCCAATTTAAACATGATTTTGGATTTGAAAGGCCAACTCTCTGAAGCAGTGTTGAACGGGCTCAAACACTGAGGATTGCTGGCACGGACGCTCGGCCATGTGTCCTCCTTCTGTCACGCTGATAAAACCAAGCAGAGCAAACTGTTGACCGTGGCACTGACCAGCAGGGTGCAGGGCACAAATGTGCAATGATGACTTTGGTCAGAGCTGATTTGAAAGTAGGACTTTCACAATTATTGATTAATTGTCTTATCGTGGGGATTTAATCTAACGCAGTTAAATGTGATGACCTGAGCTTTGTGCTGTGTAGAATTACAATAAGTGTAATTATGCGCATAAACAATAGCCAAACTTGTATGTTTTTAAATTATATTATTTTATATAAATTTATATTGTGTTATATTATATTATATTATATTATATTATATTATATTATATTATATTATATTATATTATATTATATTATATTATATTATATTATATTATATTATACTATATTATATTATATTAATTTATATTTTATTATATTATCATATATTATAATAATTTATATTATATTATATTATATTATATTATATTATACTATATTATATTATATTAATTTATATTTTATTATATTATCATATATTATAATAATTTATATTATATTATATTATATTATATTATATTATATTATATTATATTATATTATATTAAGTTTATCAAAAAGAAAAAAATATTTATTTTCAAAGTATTAAAGAAAATCTCTTAGGCTTGTTTAGTTATTTTACTACTGTAAGTAAAATATAAAACGTGATAAATACTTTAAGGATAGTGTGAGTTTGTGTCAGGTTTTGCAGCCCCACAAAAGAAAAATCTATTTAAAAAAAATACTAAAATCAATTTTTATTTAAATGTACTAAATTTAACTGAATTATTATTATTATTATTATTATTATTATTATTATTTACAAAATAAAACAATTTTCAATACTTAAAATACTACATTCAAAAAGATTCCTGTAAGGTTAGGTTGAAAGCTAGATCTATTTTTTTATCTATCAGAAATTCATTAGAAAAACAATAGGCAGGTCCTCCAAAAAATCTGCACATGCATTATACTTAATTATGTTATCAGCAAAACTATTGTGTAGAGATATTGAAGACTCACTTTCTCTCCAAAAGCAGAGGCACCACTCAGCTGTGGACACTTTGCCATCGCGGTAAGAGTCACAGGAGTTGAAGAAGGGCCGTATACACACTTCATACTTGTCCAGATTAATGGCAGCCAGTTCAGCTTGATCCAGATACAGGTCACTGTTCGTGTCCAGCTTGGAGAACATCCAGCCAATAGAGTCCTTACAGGTCGCAACAAGAGTCCGGTCCACAACTGTGCACAAAAAAATCATGCAGTATATTTTAATAGAGAAATATTACCCAGAAATAATAATAATACAATATAATATAATATAATATAATATAATATAATATAATATAATATAATATAATATAATATAATATAATATAATATAATATAATAATATTTTTTTAATTATATAGTGCTTTTCAAACACCCAACATGAACAAATAATCAGTGGACAGAGATACAATAACCCATTCTAATGAGCTTTTTTTTCAAAAGCCATCGCTCCCAGAACAGCTGATTGCATCAGATTAGCTGTAAAAAAATGCAATCAAAGTTGTTGTACAAGCAATACCGCTGTTCAATTTTGCTGATAAGATAATAAATCACTGTAATGAAAGCCATGGGCCAAAAAAAAAAAAAGTCATGAGTTTTTTTTCCTAAACAAACTGTAAGTGAGGTGAAACTCATATACAACTCTGGATGCAATGAAGAGATTGCTTCAGAGTAATGAATTGTTCTTTAATAGGTATGCGTTTTGAGTAAAATACTCATTTGTGTTTTATTCTAATCAGAATATTTTATATTGACCTGATTTAAAATAATGTGGATCTGGTCGTTTTTTATACTATTAAATGTACATATTACATTTCAGTATCTGGAATGCTTAAACATTCAATTGCATTTTACAATTCAGCAAAACTGCTTTTTTGAGAGGATAAAATGCTGCAGGTGCTGTTTGGCCATCAGGATAGCACACGATTCGAACATAATACAGTATCTCTGAATGTGCTGGCGCTCATGAAAATTTTATGCAGTAGTTTTATCACTGACTATTAGTACAGGACCATGTTTAAAAACACTAGAGAAAACAAGCATTTTGCAGCACTCTCTCTGCTTCATTCAGCATGACAGGATGTGCAAATGACACTCAAATTTGTAAGCAAAATGTTTCAACTGTAAATGAAAGGCTGGTAGGATTGTATTGAGAATTTTAAGATCTATTAACCTGACTAAATCAAATAACTAATAAACAATGCGTCAATGGCACTGTCTCAGATGTACACACTCTTTTTTTTTACTGTGATTTTTTCTCCCTGAATGAATGTGAAAAGCCCAAGGTTTACTTTTTATTTACACATGAGTACTCATATAGTTATCAAGTATACAGTATGCCCACTTTATCAGTCTTTACAGGCTGTTGCTAGAAGGGATACAGCTGTGGCTGAAGGTTAACAAGAATTATTTACACTGTAAAAACATGTTGGTTCCACACAATTCCTTCATGTTGTCCAAACACAAATTGAATAAGTCAACTTAATTGTTTTTACAACTTTAAGTTGATTAAACATAAAACAATCCAACTGTCTCAAAAAAGTTTTAAAATAGTAAATGTTTGAGTGTACATTTTTTTAATTACCCATTAATTGTATTTTATTGATGTCTACCCCTACTCTAACCCACACATTAATTTAAAAATATTAATTATTGTTGTACAGTGTCGCAAAACTTTGCTATTTTGATGCGAGTATCGGCAGCTGTCATACAGACCTCATCCTCTTTAAATACCTCACATGCATACTATTTCCAAATGTATACATTACATGTACATAAGCTAACATATGAGTTGGGTAAGATGAAATGGAAAATAATAATAGATCATTAATCTGATACTGCTGACCGCTAAGGACAATACAAAACACACTGAGTACAAACTCATTCTTTTTTCCTCTGCATCTGCTGTACATGGTTTTTGTATGCACCTAAAAGTTAAATACTAAGTTTACTCAAAAATGAAAGTTCTTTCATTATTTACTTACCCTCATGTAATTTTCATTTCACCATCGGAACATAAATTAATACATTTTAGTTTTAAGAACTTCCTCATCCTCAATAGCAACATTCACAAGACATTCAGTCCATGAATGGAACCATAAACACTGACAAAACATCCAGTGTGACTTCAGGGGTTCAACTGTAACCATACGAAGCTCCAAGAACACTTTTCTGCACCAAAAAAACTGTAAAAATGATCTTGTTTGCCTATGTCTCCAAGCCAAGCTCATTCTGAAAACGTATCGCTATATACATTTCTGGAGTGCGCCAAATACATCCCAGGAGCTATGTTTTTTTTGCCGTTTTTGTTTTCGCGAATCCACCAGAGACCTCTGTGTATGCTTCTTCAGGTCTCAAATTTGTCTTGTGAGTGCCATACCCGCCTGCTCTTCTTGCGTAAATCCACCAGAGGCTGCTGTTGATTGACTGACCGACTGACCAATCGACTGAGCCACCATCCTCCTTCCCCAAACCCAACCAATAGTGTTTTCAAAAGCACCGAGTGACCCAACACACCCAGTTCCTTAAACCCATAAGACGGCTGACTTTTACCACATTTTCAGATTTTACCGCATTCTCGCCGTTATTTACTTTTTTATTTTCTTTTTTGGCTTCTGTTTTTGTCTTACCTGCTTTTTGGAATTGTTCTTTGCCAGACATGAACCCCAAAGTTGTGGTCAACTCTTCTCTATGTCTCAAGTCCACCAATGCACATGGCGAGCTACTGGACGACGAACTAGTAACAGCACGAAAGCCACCCATATGGAGGTAAGCGGTAAGCGCGAAAAGGAAAAGCATCATACCACCCCATAGCATTCGTTTTAAATACAAAATGCAGCCATACGTACTTCTGGCTACATAATTCGCTATCTCCAGAAACATATATAGGGTTTTGTTTTCATAATGAGGCTGTTGCAACCCATGTCTCCCATGTCAGACCATGTTACATGTTTACTACAGGCAATACGGTACTTGTGTGTTGTGCTTCTACCTCTAATAGTGTTATGTCATATTGCCTGTAGTAAAGGCAGACCCTGATGACTTGACTTAGAGAAGACAGTTTAATTAAGTCATATTTACTTGCTTTTTGGTGCATAAATGTGCTCTTGGAGCTTAATTTGATTACGGTTGAACCACTGAAGTCACATGAAATGTTTTGACCATGTTTTTGGTTCTTTTTTTCACTTGAAGAGCTCCCAGATTTTATATAAAATATCTTAAGTAGTTTTCTTAAGATAAATGAAGGTCTCAGTTGTTTGGAACGATTAATAATAGAATTTTCATTTTTTGGGTGAACTGGTTATTTTATGCCATCCCTGCTTCATTGACCATCATTAATGTGTATCAGTTTTAAGGCCTATTGACAACAAAAATATCATTGATTAATTGTTGCCGTCTCTACTGTCTATTGAAGCATGCTGTAATATTTCTTCATTTGTAAGCACAGGCTGAATGGAAGTCTCACTTGATGCAGAACTGGCTGCAGGACTGCCTGTGCTGTTCTGCTTGCCGTTGCCTTGGAGCAGTTGAAACCAATCCCGCAGGCGATCGCCCAGATCTGCCAGGTCCTGTCCTGTGCAACTCTCTGTGGACAGACGAGAAGAGAGACGCACACAGTCAAAGGAGATAACAGAGTGTTGGCAGACGCCGCTATTAAAGAGTGAAGAAGCAATCGTCCTGCTTTTGCCCTTCTGATTTTGACAAGAAAAGCCCACAGAGACTGCAGACATAAATCAGACATAATCAAAGTCAGCAGAAATTCACAAAGCCAGCAGAGAGAGAGAGAAAGAGAGCAGCAAAGTCTGTTGATAAATCAATAAAGCCTTTGTTAGAGCGAGAGCTGCAGATGCTCAGGGGATGTGAAAGAGACAAACAGCATCTGAAGACATCGCAGAATAAAACCATTCATTATGATCATCACAACGCGATCGTATAAATTTAAAAGCTGGACCTTATGTTGTGCTTCGTTCAATACTTAGGGTGTTGTTTTATTAAAGAATCTTGAAGGAATAGTTCATGGAAACATGTTATTTTGTTGTGATATTCTCAAAAGTTTATGACGCAAACGGATAGATCACCCCAAACTAAAAATAAACCGACAATTCTGTCATAATTTAGTTACCTACTTGCGTACCTGCTTTAACAGAGTTAGCTTAGCAAAGCCTACAGCGAACAAAGTTTGGGGACTATAAAAAAATACATCCGAACTGGTGAGATCACAAGCGCTTCAGGTTACGCACATTCACCATGCGCATATACCCCGCACAGCAAAGGGCAGAGAAACTAAAATGCCGTCCAAATGCTGTTATTTCCACAGAGCTTGTTCTGTTTCTGTATCTGGGCTTCCAAAGGAAACGACACAAAGAGAAATGTGCTTACAATTTAATTTTAATTATGTTCCAGAGTATTATAAAAAACATATATAGCTAGCATTTGACAAAGGGCAGCTTCCAGAATCTCTCCTAGTTCAGTGCTGGATTTGGCTAAAACTCCTCCAACCATAATAGACGAAACTGTGAATTGTGAACCACAACCTGTAAGTAATTTACAGGTTGATCAATTACATGCACAGTTTCTAGCGTATGTTGTAGCGAGGATGTAAACAAGGATATAAACAACGGGAAATTCTGTTTAGCATCGCTAACAATTTAGCTACAAATTCATGTTTATCAAACCGCTGTAAACAGCCACAATTTTAAGCAGTGCTGCTGTGTCTCTCTATGTAGCCGCTTTCCCTGCTTTCTACATCTCATATAACAAACTCGCAAAAGATATGTGAACGTTTCATTTTACTTACACATGCTAATTCCGAATGTTTGTAAAAGACACTTGTCAGATTTTATTTTAGAGAGCAGGTGTGAGGTTCAGCTGTGTCCTCTGTGTTATTTTCTGTCTGATTCAGGGACAAACTGATACGGTTTACAGCTAATCTGACTAACAGTATTGACACAGCACAAAAGTGCCTGCTTGATGGCGCATAATGCTTTTCCTGGTGTCGTAAGCCGATCAGCGAATCACAGCAAATTATGTTAGCTGACCAGACCAGAGGCTCTTGAGGGTGGACGTTTAGAGGAACTAAAAAATATGACAGTCATTTTCATGTTTCATGTTAATTGAGAACATGGTAGAAGAAACATTTCAAAGTTCATTGATTACATGATTGTTTTTAGCATGGAACAAATGGAAAATCTACTTTGTGTGATGATTTTGGCCTTGAAATATTATTATTATTATTATTATTTGTTTTTGTGTAACTGATTAATATTGTTTTTTGAAGTCATATTCTGAAGTGATTTACTTGATTTATATCTTTATGGAAGTTTATTTAGTATTTCATCACCCGTTGATTGTCTTGTAAATGGTATTGATCGGTATTGTGAGTTGAACTGGCCTGGAAATCTAAGTTCATTTGTTTTTTGATAAGTTTGTGTTGAAGTTGAAGCATGTTTGCTTTGTTTTTTCTCCTTTATTAATATATTGATTTGCTTGATTGAACATTTGTTTTTGTTTTATTTGATTAAATCATACATTTGTTGAACCTTTATTTTTTTTATTTAATTGACCCTGCTGAAAAATCCAGCTTAAACCAGACTAAGCTGGTTGGCTGGTTTTAGCTGGTCGACCAGGCTGGTTTTAGAGGGGTTTTGGCCACTTCCAGGCTGGTTTCCAGCCATTTCCAGCCTGGTCTTAGCTGGTCAGGCTGGGAGATGACCAGCTAAAACCAGCTTGACCAGCCTAGCCAAGCTGGCAGTCCAGCCAAAACCAGCTATATCCAGCTTAAACCAGGCTGGTCAAGCTGGTTTTAGCTGGATTTGGCTGGTCATTTTCCAGCCTGACCAGCTAAGACCAGGCTGGAAATGGCTGGAAACCAGCCTGGAAGTGGCCAAAACCCCTCTAAAACCAGCCTGGTCGACCAGCTAAAACCAGCCAACCAGCCTAGGCTAGTTTAAGCTGGATTTTTCAGCAGGGGAATTATTTGAGAAACTGTAGTGAGGTTTTCTACCCTTGGCACCCAACCTATTTTATTTGCCAAATACCGCTACAATTCAGTCAGCAGATTATCAGTAGGCACATGTGCACTTTCCTCTCTCATAAACACTTTAATATGATTGCGCTCTCATGCTACTTTGCCCTGTTTAGTAAACCTATACCAAAGTTGTGCAGGTGTGGAACGAGATGAGTAAACCATTTTTTTGGCTGGACTATCCCTAACATGTTTTGCATAACCAAATGGAAGAGCATGTCAGGTAAATACTGTACCATGTTTGCCGTCCACGTCTGTAGCAGGAGCCGTGGTGGCGGTACAAGGACAAAGACCAGGACATCTCACTTTCAGCTCCTTTCCTGCGAGACAAGCCTGCTGCTCCAGTTTACACTGAATCACAGGTGCAAAACACACAGAGAAAACACAAAGAAAATGAATAAGCAGAGGCGCCATCACACTTGTCCACTGTCACATGCTGCACTTCAGCAACATGAACTATGAGCCAAGACAGAGCACAATTATTTCTGCAGATGACTGAAAAATCACTGGTTCAGACAAGACATCTCCATTATAGAAAGCTGATTTCAACCTTCATTTCTTCCCTCACAAGGTCAGAAATAGATATAATGGAGATAATGCATAATTCAAAAGAACGGCTCTTTTATCCCCCCCAAGTATCCAGAATCCTCTCAGACAATTCTTCTTTTAGGACGTCAAGGGCCAGAATACTAAGGTATAATAAAAAGCGTTAAGCATATTGCACGAGCAGATTGATCCATGAGTCATGCAGAAAATAATATAGAATTACAAAAGTATGTCCTGTTAATGGCACAGCAAAACAAGAGTAGAAATAGCATCATGATGTGTTCATTGTTCAAAACCATGCAAGAGAATGTTGAAGGATATTGAAAGAATTATGGATGTTCTCTTAGGGTTTGTTGACAGAATTTAATCAAATATTTCTACCAGATCAGATATTAGATTATTGGGGTGTTAATATAGTCATTTTTAAACAATATCAGTCATTAGTTCAGTGTTAGTTTAATTAGCTGCTAACTGCTAATTTAGCTTTAGCAGTGTTAGCTTTTTTGTTCATTTATTCATTCTCCTTCGGCTTAGTCCCTTATTTATCAGGGGTTGCCACAGCGGAATGAACTGCTAACTATTCCGACATATGTTTTCAGTTGCAACCCAATACTGGCAAACACCCATACTCTCGCATTCACACACACACTCATACACTATGGCCAATTTCAAAAGTTCACATCTAGCTAATGATTGATAATAAACCGTATATGACATGCTGTCCTATGAGAGAGCCCCGAGCTCAAAATATCCTCGAGCCCGGGGCTCCCTCCCGTTCGAAGGGCGAGAGAAGAGTTTGAGTTCAGGTAGGTCTTGAGAACTCCCCTGCTTGTGAACGTGCTGAAATATATCTGGCTTAAGAGCTGTCTTAAGATGCTATTTTGAAGTAGTCAATTTAGTTATGGTGTATGTCTTTGGACGGTGGGAGGAAACCAGGAAAACCCACACGAACACGGGGAGAACATGCAAACTCCTCACAGAAACGCCGACTGGCTTGGAGAGGGGCAGAACCAGTGGCTTTCTTGCTGTGAGGCAACAGTGCTAACCACTGGGCCACCGTGCCGCCCTATCAGAGAAGGGAAGGAGTAGGGGTGGAAGCAGGGATTCTTCAAGACGAAGATGGCTGGAGTAGAAAGCTCTGGTTATATGTAGTGTAGTGCAATATACGTAGCTAATGTGGTACCAGCTGTGTTCAATCATACGCACGTTATCCTCTCGAAATTAGTTTATAAAGAAGACCTAAAGAAAACACACATGAACACGGGGAGAACATGCAAACTCCACACAGAAATGCCAACTGACCCAGCCGGGACTTGCACCAGTGACCTTTGTGCTGTGAGATGACAGTGCTAACCACTAAGCCATTTTGCCGCCATCTTTTTTGTTTCCTTTTTAAATTAAATTTTCATTATTTCGAATGAATAGTGGATTTACAGCTAAAAAACTAACACGCGCACAAGCACACACAAACACAAACACACACACAAAAATGACGTATTAAATTAACTGTCCTTGTCTTTCATGTAATACATCTTGTTTGCCTTTTATAACTATTGTGTGCTTTCGGGGAAACAGGTCTGGAGGCATTCATGAGGAAACTTGCTCTGAGGCAAATTTCTAACTGAGCTAACTGAATCCAGATGGGACGTTTAACAAAAGTAAAGAAAGATTTATGCAGAATTCAAAAGCTTAACAAATATTAAGTATCGGCTGTAACAGAAATTCATCATGATTTAGATAAATGCTGAATGCAAACGTTAAAACAATATAAAACAACATTAATCAGCATCTGCTGTCATCAAATATAGTCTAATTTTAAGGTATAACAAAGCAAAAGAGAATTAAATACAGCACCTAAAATTTAATGTCAAAAAAAGTGTGAACAAGCACAAAAATGCAATTATATCCAAATAAGCAGAACTGCAGAGAAATTGATCTTACCTTCTGCATGATCAATTTCTCTGCAGTTTTTCTTATTTTAATGCAACTAGAAAGCTGAATGTGGTGTGAAGTACCTGAGAGGCGTAGTTGTGTCCATCAGAGCCGCAAACTGGACCAGAGGACGACACTGGACAAGGCTTACAGTTACTCTCCTGCTGCTGTCTGATGACCTGCTGCTTCAACCTAAACCACATCACTCAATATTAACATCAGCCATCAATGTCCAATTTAAACTTGACATTTGCCTTTTAAATGCAGATTAATAATTAATCATTGTTTTTATTATTATGGGTTTTAAGCTTTAATGGATAGAACAGTGCAGAGTATTGACCAAAAATCATTGGGAGCAGAAAAAGGGAATGATTGACAAAAGACCTCAAGGCAGGAATCAAACTCGGGTCACCGTAAGCACAATGACAGCGCACTAAACACTATGTTATTGGTACTGATCATTTGCCTGTTTTAAATTTAAGGTTTGAAGAATGTTCTTTTTAGTTAGTTGTGTGGAGCAATTAAAATCGTCATGTTAGGAACATCTTTAGATATGTTCAATTTGTAGATATATATTGTACACAATGTGATTTAATAAACTGCTCTTATTTCTCCTCTGTCAGGTTTTTTCTTACGATATGGGGTGTGCAATATTTATAATGTGTGATATGATTGTAATTGTGGTTTTATTGTTGTGAAAGCTAAAATTATTGAGCATTTCAATCACTTTGCAATTAAACCACTGTGTGATGAAGCATATTTCAGTGCAATTAAAGTATTTCTTTAATGCAAGTTACTGTATAAAAGCAAAAACAAAACAATAAATCTCTGTATGGATTAATGTTTTAACGTTTATAATAGTTAAGACACAATAGCAAATTAGTCCCTAATGTCATCATGTGATCTGTGTGGTTTACTACTAATTTATAGGTTTAATAATATATATTTGTGCATCTCAGAGCTCATAGTTTTTGACTGAATCAAGTGAGCCAATGATTCAATTATCCATCACTCAATTATAGTCTTATATGTTTGAATAAATTGTTTGAGTAAATGGTTCAATGAACCTGTCACAGCGGATCGCTGGAGAGCTACACACACACCACACTAAAGAACTGCAACTCCCAGCATGCACCTTGAACACACCGGTTTCTGTTTCCCACTGATTGCAAACACACAACAGCTTAAGCTGAACATGGACTGATTTAAGGACTGTATAAATAGCATGCACACACGACTGGGCTGAGTCTTGTTCATCTGTGTAGCGTACATTACGACGTGTTTCTCTTGCCTTGCTATGTTTGATCTCTGCCTTGTCTGTTTGTTTACGCTGCCTGACACTGGGCATTCGCCTGTTCTTTGTACACGACTCTGGATTCTCTATATGTATCTGTTTGACCCTGTTGTCCGTTGCCTGCCTGATCATTCTTATAATAAACCTGCATTTGGATCCTCAACTCCTTTGTCAACGTCCCTCACATAACAGAATCCCTATTAAGACAGAAACTTGTCATGAATCACTAGTAAATTTAGTATCAATTTAAAGAATTCAAACTAAAAATATTGTAAAATCCCCCTAAAATCAGACTTTTTGTATTATAATCATACCTCTCAAGTGAGCAAACATTTTAACATTCTAAAACACTGGTGAAAATAAAGGGGTCATTGCATTTTTGATGATTTAATTGTCCTTAGTATTCACTAATAATGTTGCTTTTTCACCAATACAGTCTTAATTTATTTTTTATTTCTTCTGCTTCCTGTTGATGTCTCTTTACAACCTGGTTACACAAAGTTTAGAGTAAACCAAAGATTATGCCATATAATACATATATACATATATATTCAATTAGGAAATTTAAGGGTGCCCTATAATGAAAATTTGTGTACAGGTGTACCAAGGCATAAAGAATAATTAATAGAATAATAAAGAGTTCACACTTAGCTGATGAATGATTATAAAGCTTGTTTGGCATGCAGTCACGGGAGAGGGCCCCGAGCTCATAAGATCCTCGAGCCCAGGGCTTCCTCCCGTTTGCATGGCGCAAGGAGAGTTTGAACTCTCTTTGATCTGGAGAACTCCCCTGCTGTAGTAGCTAATGAACAGATAGTGATTGCTCTTAAGAGATAACTACTTACTAGGAGCAAGTCTATAGTGCCGATTTGGATTAGTCAATTAACTTAAGTTGCATGTTTTTGGACGATTGGAGGAAACCGGGGAACCCGGGGAAAACCTACGTGAGCACAAGGAGAACGTATAAACTCTGCAGAGAAAAGTCGGCTGGCTTGGTAAGGACTAGAACCAGTGACGATCTTGCTGTGAGGTAACAGTGCTAACCACTGGGCCACCGTGCCACCCATCTAAGGAGGCGGAGTAGCGGTGAAAGGGGGGATTCTTCAAAACGAAGATGGCTGTTATAGGTAAACATAAGGTATTTATAGTGGCTTAGGAATCATCTGATTGGTGAATCATAAATTGAATAATGCGAGGCCGGCTGCAAGCAATCATAAGCACATGATCCTCTCGAAATTTGTTTATAAATATACTTCACAAAAAATCAGTGTATGGAAATGGGCATACTGTGAGACTCATACATCTTGTTTCCTTGTTCGCATTTAAAATCCACGAGTGTAAAACTCGTGTGGACAACGAGCCTTTAGAGGACAAAACAAACGGTGATGAGACTCATGGGCCATGCCCTCCGCATTTGTATGTATTCCTAATTCGGGTCGTTCATCCAGACCTGATGAGCAGCCATGCCTTCAAGCTCTGAGATCATAAAACTACTCCTTTACATGCATGCATCATGCTGTGTTTGATAAGAAACAACGTTTCCTAGTAAGACAACAATGATAATTTCCTCCCCTGTTTATTTTTAAGCATACACCTCACTTACTATATATGTGGGACTTTTATTTTGAAAATGCGAGCACCAATTAGTTTACTGTGCGTTATTGGGCAACGACAGCACGAGACATGTTTCAATATTGCCTCAGAACGCAAAATGCATGAGATTTACAGATTATACATTAATTCATCTTTAAATGAGGCATGACGTATGTTTAGTTGCATATTTTGTTAATTTATAGTGTTTATTGTAAATTTTTATGCATATGTTTCAACAAACAAGCTGAATCGTGTCAAATCACTCAGCTCAACTGCCATGTTCATGCAAAGGTTGATATTAATTCTTGATGGTGTTTTCTGTAGCTTTAAAATACAATTCCATACATATGTATCCCTTTATTTTGTCAAGTTTAATGATTTAGCCTTTATCTACAACAGATCTGGTGAGCAAAATAGGTTAACGTTACTCTGATTGGGTTTATATTTGTCCGTGTTTAACGTACATCATGCTGTGTGTGTGTGTGTTTGTGTGTGTGTAAAAGCAGCATGTCAGAGCGAAGCGCATTAATACTCACGACACGAGCCATTTACGGTCAATCATGGACCTTCTGATTATATGGGTGTTTTATGGAGTAATTCATGAGCATATTAAACCGTTTTTGGAGATTTTTTTTAACTTACTAAAGCTATAAACCTACTATGTAGATGTCAGAGAACAATTTAACATATTAAACCAAAGCAGTATATGGCACCTTTAAAAAAAAAAAGTGCCTTAGAAAAAATCATTACTGTTATAAATTTTGAGACAAAACAAAGGCACTGATATATTTTAAGATCAGTAAGTGCAAGTTTCTTTCAAACGACCTGTTCAGATTAACATTTTTGTAACTAGTTTTAAGCCAGTCTGTAAAACCAGAAATAAGACTTCTTTCTACCCTGCCATCTTTGTTCATGAGCACTCTCATTGTTTGGAGCATCTTCTGTCTCTTAATTATATATATCCAATTATATTCTGGATTCTTAATTATATAACCACGTTAAGTAATGAAAAGCTGTTTGTATTCTGCACAATGTTGTAGCATGGCATGAAGCTTCTCTGATTCATACCCTTAAAAAGCAAGCACAAACCAGTCATGTATTACTGCTTTGGGCATGGAGAGAGGGTAGTGTAGCTCACCTGTGCTCCAGCTTCTTGCGATTGACACACACGGCGCGCTGGTAGCCTTGAGCAACACACACTTTATGTCGGCTGCACTTCACCTTCTGGCAGGGATCTTTAGTTGTGTCGACATCTGCAAGAATGAGAGATGTACCCAACAATCTGTTAAGAATTTTGCCTTTCAATAACATGACATTAAGGGCCCTGTCATACACCTGGAGCAATAAGGTGCAAGACATGTATGGTGTGATGTGTTGCTACTTTCAGACCAGCTCAACAGTAATTTTCACATTTTGTGCCACGTTTTTTTAAATAGCAAATCCATTTGCGCTACTTTGTGGACTCAGGGGTGTTCTGGTCTATAAAGGAGGTGTGTAAAGGCACATTGTTGGCACATTGCCATTTTGAGGAACTGAAATAGACAGCGCCATTGACCAACTGAAAGCTTGTCTTAAGTCCAGTGCAAAGCACATTAGTTATGTGCCTATGCAGGTCCAAACACTGACACAATAAACACAGGATGTACAGAAATACACAAACATCTTTACTCATAATAAAAATTAAAGGATTAAAATGCTACAAAAATTATTATTTTCTACATAAATATATATTAAAAAAACACTACCTCAATGCCTTCTTCTACCTCTAGGGGCTTTTTCATTTTTTCATGACAATTTGTATTTATATAATGTTACTATTATTAGCAGTATTATTTATTATAGCATATTTATATTTGTTTTAACAAAAACAAGTTTCGATTTTTCCACCTGTTGGGCTTTTGGAGACGTATGTATCACCATATGGGGCATAAGAACAGGACACGTGTTTGGATATATCTCAGTTTTTGACCACACTTCATTATTTTTGTTCATTTGTTTATTTTATATAACTACATAGAACTGAATTTAGAAATAATTTTGAAACAAATCTTTGCACTTAACAATTGAAATTAAATATGTAGGCTGATGAATGTCTTCAGTGGAGTGCGTACAACACAGTTTCGTTACTCCACCAAAGTAAAGGAGTAAAGAGTAAAAGTAAAGTAAAGCGGCTGAATAGAGGAGGCTCATTCTTAATCCTTGCACTGCAGTTGGTCTGTTTAATTGTTTTCTTACTAGTGAAGCGTTCAGTTTTTCTTATTACAAAGTCCGCCATGTAAATAGCAAATGTGCCATGGCGCGATGCAACTGACTCTTAAAGGGAATGTGAGATGAAACACATTCATGTTATGCTGAATGCATGTTATGCTGAATGTTATGCTTAATGCATGTTATGCTGAAAACACACCCATAACTCTTTAGGAGAATAAGAACAACCCTGTTATGCTGTGTTCACACCAGACGCGTAACGCGCGGAAATAGTCGTGTGAACATTTGAGGTTACTCGCTTCATTCGCGCGTCAAACGCCGCTTCATTCGCGCGTCAAATTCACTTCAGAACAGACGCGGATTCGCGTGATGGGCAGGGCTTCTGTCTGCCCCGTGACTCTAGCTTCATAGCTAAAGGGCTAACATGGATTTTATGAAGAAAATAACAGTGTTTATGTGCTTTATGTGTCTGAGTCCACTACATCCTTTCAGAGGTGCATCCAGCTCTTTAAGCTCATAGACTCCTCCAGAAACTGAACCTGGCTGATGGAGGTTTTCAGCGGTGCTTCTGACTGAGCCCAGCCCAGTTTGATGAACTTCTTGTCGGTGTCTGCTGGGGAATTTCCCCTGGGACACCAACAACAGGCGATACGTCACAATCACGCCCCCACAAGAGCAAGCTCCTGATTGGTTAACGCATCGCAAATGTCCGCTGAAGTTCAGATTTTCGAATGCGAGTGATTCGCGCAAAACACACATTAAGTGCGTCAAACGCGCAAAACGCTCAAATCGCGCCATGCGCAATTCTCGTCATTCGCGCCGCAGGATGTCTATTCGCGCGTTTGCATTGACTTAACATGTAAATCACTTGCGCTTGACGCGCGTTCCGCGTCTGGTGTGAACGCAGCATTAGACCATGCACCAAGGTGCAGAACATATTTTTAAATCCTTAAGATAGCAAAAGTGGATTCAGACATTCCTTAATGCTTTTGCACCATGCGCTTTAGACTTTGTGCCTAGCGCATCAAAATAGAGCTCTAAGTATTTTTCTAAGATAGAAAGCCTTGTTTTTAGTGACACCAGTGGCTATTAGGTGAACTGCAGCCAGAAACTTCTAGAAACTGTGCATGATTCAGTTAACAGAAAAATTACTTATGATAAAATTTTCCATTGTTTAATTATAAATAAACTTTTCCAGCAATATGATAATTAACACTCAAAACACCATCCATGCTGCTGTAAGCAATGAATATGTAAATCTGTGCAGCACACTTTACTCTTGATAACAATATAAACAACAGCAATTAAAAAAACAACAGTTTACTCATATAAAATATATATTTTTACATACACAAAACATCTGCATTATCATAGCAATATGGATCTTACCAAAGTCACATTGAAAAAACAGCATGCTTAATGACTGTTTTTATGGCTGTTTGATTATTGCTATATTCTGGAGATGTGAAGCTATAGTTAGATTTAATCCTTGTCTTTGCATGAGGTACTGATGTTTACATACAGCCTTTTTAGTATTAGGATGATGATAATTGTGTAAGAATTCATTTCAGACATGAAAGACATGCTTCTCAGAGATTGCTTTTGATTTTCCTGGAAAAACAATCCTGCATAAACCCTACATACAGTCAAAATCCATTTTCAGTTTTCATGTACAAGGAATCATGGAATCAGTTTGTATGGTATTATATAATTTGGTGACTTGTCAGATAGAGGTTTTAAGATTTACTGACTTTTTTGCACCATTCAGCATTATAAACCTTAATAAACGCATGAGCAAGATATTGCTATTTAGTAAAAGTTTTAAACCAGCATTTGAGGCTTTTGCTTTTAGCTGTTGAAACCTGAATCTTTTAAATCTGTTGAATGATTTGAATTCACGATGGAAGGCAGTATCACAAAGGGTTTTTAGGACACTTTTAACATTTTTTTTTTATTTTATTTATACAGTTGCACTGTCAAACTGTTGTATAAATGCAATATCACTCAAGTTACAGTGCTAAATTGATTTCCAATCACAGCAGTGCTAATAATATACTGAATCGCACTGCTATTCATATACAATTGCTCATATGTACAGTATGCAACAGCACAAGGTTGATCACTAAAGCCTTACTTTATCAACAGGCTCGAGCAGATTAAAGAGAACACAAGAATGATGATGTTGCTATAGCAACAGTCCAACTCCAGAGTGAGCGCTGATTAGCTGCTCATACAAGTGGGAAAAAAGAAACAAAGGACTCTCTTTGTGTCTGTCCATAATCACCATTAACTATTTCTTATGAGCAGTGGCCCTGTGAGCTTCTCTCATAAAACACACCATGAAGGTCTCCATTCATAAGCCATGCCAAATCCGGCTTCGAAAGCAAAAGACTCTCGTCCATCATCGCTCTCAGCCTATGTTTACACACAGGGCAGAGTTTAATGTGTTCATTACTATTGCAGGGTCGGAGGAAAGAGTGAATGATTCAATATCAAGCCCATTCAGTGCCTGAACTAATGCAGCTAATATACATCAGCAGCCAGAGCCACTTAAAGGCGAGTATATCAGATCAACTCACAGGGAAAGGTTTACGGAGATAAGGATGCGATACATGCTGCGTACACAGGATGGAGAAAATTAAATAAATAAAACACGCTGATTAAATAAAGACGTCTCTGTTTCTTTTTAATGAACTGAAGCTTTGTATGCACTTGACGGCCTATTAATTTGTGCACAGACTGACTTGAATGACTGCTGAGATGCTCTTTTCACAGGTACACACACTGACAATGCGAAAAATAAAACATCTGGTTGGATTAAATTTGTCCACGCCAGCAACACTTTAATGACTTGTTAATGCATATGGTTCACACTGGATGTATGCAGAGCATAATGTATGATATCATGATATCGTAGGTGGATTAATAGGTATATGCAGGAAGAAATGCCTTCATGCACTTTCAATATACTCAGTAAAGTTGTTTTTTGTGCTTTGTTTAGGGAAGGGATGCCCAAACTTTTTTTGTGTGAAGGGCCAAAAACCAAACATCATTGAGAGGTGCGGGCCAAAGGTAAACATGCCAAATTATAAAACATAGAAGTTGCCATGGCTAATTTCCTAATTTATTAAATATTTCAAAATAAACTGAAAACATTGCTTTAAATCATTTATCCAATGCAGTATAACTTTTTTAATTATACCTTATTGCCATAAAAACATAAACAATCGCATTTATACCACAGTGAAGTTCAATGCTGAATACTCTAGTCAAGCAGAAGCTGCCTTTGACTTGATTTGCTTACCAAAGTCTCAGCATTGTTGGATAACAGTATGCACATTCAAACAAAACCTGATTCATTTACACCTTTTAGATGAAATATTTAATTTCAGTAAGCCTTTAATGATAAAACAAGCAAAGGGATACATTAAATTTGAATTGACAAATTCTAAACTATCCCCATCATTCTCCCTCGGTTCTCAGATGGCAAGGCGGGCCAAATCAAAGGTTAACATGGGCCAACTTTGGCACGCTTGCACTAGTTTGGTCATCACTAGGATTATTTAAATACATGTTCCATATTTTCCTCCCAATAGCAAATTAAATATAACTAGGCTTAGAGCAGTGAGAAAACAGCACTTAAGAAAGCATCTCATGTATGTACTGTATGTATTTACTGTATTTAGCTGTGGATGTTTGAAATTGTACACTCTCAGAAAGAAAGTTACAAGAACTGTCACTGTGGCAAAACTTTTTCAAAAGGTACATGTTTGAATCTAATTCATTTGTTCCTTAAAGATTCATATCAGTACCTGTAAAGTACAAAAGTGTATACTTTAAGGTACTGTACCAATGTGGACCTGTTGGATACTGCTCTATTGACAGCTTTTACCACTTTATTTCTGAGAGGGTACATATTCAAACACCCACAGCTAATTAAATACATACAGCTGAAGTCAGAATTATTAGCCCCCCTGAATTAATAGCCCCCCTGTTCATTTTTCCCCCAATTTCTGCTTAATGGAGAGAAAACACATTTCTAAAACTAATAGTTTTAATAACTCATTTCTAATAAATGATTTATATTATCTTTGCCTATTTTTTAAGACACTTCTATACAGCTTAAAGTGACATTTAAAGGCTTAACTGGGTTAACTAGCAGGTTAGGGTTATTTGGCAAGTTATTGTCTAGTGATGGTTAGTCTGTAAACTATTGAAAAAATAGCTTAAAGGGGCTAATAATTTGACCTTAAATGGTTTTTAAAAAATTAAATCTGCTTTTATTCTAGCCGAAATAAAACACATAAGACTTTCCCCAGAAGGAAAAATATTATTAGACACACTGTGAAAAAAATTCTTGCTCTGTTAAACATCATTTGGGAAATATTTAAAAAAGAAGAAAATAAATCAATGGGGGGATTATTAATTCTGACTTTAACTTTACATACATACACTGCCAGACAAACGTCTTGTTGCCTTATCTAAGTTTTAAGAACAACAAATAAAAACTTGACTTCTAGTTGTTCATTTGACATCAAAAGTGGCTGATATGAAAGGCAAAGACCTCTAGATTACCCTGATTTTACCTAAATAAAATATGATCATGCCTTGATTCTGCCTTGACATTTTTAATGATTTAATTAGGACAGTAAGGTCTGACTTTGCTGAGACAAAAGTCTTGTCACTTGACAGAAATAATGTACAGTATAGAATATAAAGTCGAGGGGCAGTGGAAAAAGAATTGATATTGTGTATGACTCCCATGAGCTTGGACGACTGCATCCATGCATCTCTGCAATGGTTAAAATAACTTATAAATAAAGTCATCTGGAATAGCTAAGAAAGCGTTCTTGCAGGACTCCCAGAGCTCATCAAGATTCTGTGGATTTATCTTTAATGCCTCCACCTCTTACTCCAGACATGCTCCATAATGTTTATATCTGGTGACTGGGCTGGCCAATCCTGAAACACCTTGACCTTCTCTGCTTTCAGAAACTTTGGTGTGGAGCCTGAAGTATGAGAAGGAGTGGTATCCTGCCCTCTCCTGTGGTTTGTAATGTAATGGGCAGCACAAATAATGTTGCCATCCACTCTGCAGATTTCTCGCATGCCCCCATACTGAACGTAACTCCAAACCATGATTTCCAAACTTCACAGATTTTTGCGAGAATCATGGGTCTATGTGGGTTTCAATAGGTCTTCTGCAGTATTTGTGATGATTGGGTTGCAGTTCAACAGATGAATTATCGGGGAAATCTACCTTCTGCCACTTACTGTGCATACATACAGTATATCAGATGCTTTCTTATTACACTTTATACGGCAGACTGACTGTTTTATAGTATTATGCATTGAACAAACTGTACAAGCTTAATGAGCCTTTGAACTGAGTGAACATAGGAAATAAACCATGTAATATTTTTGTAGGTGATGCAGAGGCGCTGGTTCAACCTCGGCTGGGTCAGTTAGCATTTCTGTGTAGAATTTGCATGTTCTCCCAGCGTTCACGAGGGGTTTCCTCCTGGTGCTCCAGTTTCCCCCACAGTCCAAAGACATGTGGTACAGGTGAATTGGGTAAGCTAAAATTGTTCGTAGTGTATGAGTGTGTGTAAGAGTGTGTTGGTGTTTCCCAGTGATGGGCTGCAGCTGGAAGGGCATCCGTTGCATAAAACATATGCTGGATAAGTTGGCGGTTCATTATGATGTGGCGACCTCAGATTAATAAAGGGACTAAGCCGAAAAGAAAATGAATGAATGAATAAATATGAAAGGTGAAGCATTTATACATTATTAACTATATTAAATGACCATATTAAAGCATTATGAACTATATTCAAATAAAAGCCTATTTTAAATCATAATGATATTTCAGAGTTTTACTGTTTTGCATAATACTTTGTTTTATGTAATAATTATCGTTTTGTCCAACTCTAATACTAAAGCCCAAAGACATGAGCAAGTATATTATTACTGGTGCTTTGTGGAAACGTACTGACTGCACTGTAGATACATCATAGATGTGTGCGACAACCAGCTGTGCTGATAACTTGTAAAATGCAAATGCGTTCCTCATTAAAAAGGTAAGGACCAGTACAACCTTCCAAGAAGCCACTGTAAATAAGGCTCTTTGGGAATTTGTTCTGCTTTGGTATCTGTTAGCTGTCTGCCTCCTGGAAATCGAAACATGGAGAGCAGATGCTTGAGAAATATCAGACTATAAATAAAATCTTACAAGGCCAATTAGACTCCAGCATCAAGTAAATAAGTAATATTATTAACTGTATCTCCTATATGCCAGATCTATCTAATATAATTCCAATATATCTAATATAAAGCCACAACAAACATTTACTACAATAAAATGAGGTATTTAATTATTTCAAATGAGTTTTTTGCAGCTCTTTAAGAAAAGCAGTGAATGATGACATTGTGAGATCAGTGAGCTCTTCCTTGTTTTCTCTTTGAAGAAAAAGGATCTGCATTTGACTGATATCTACACTGGCTGCTTTTAAGTGGAAACATCATGTTTCTCAGAAAATAGAGGACTGGAACAAATCACTTTTTACCACTGCCTCATTAATTATCTCAGAAAGCAGACAAAATGCATCCAGTGAGGTAGGATGAATAGATTCTGCTTATTACAGAGAGTGATACAATTTAAACGATGATGAGTGTGTATGCATATGTGTACAATATAAGAAGTTGTTCACACAGAATCTGTTTTTGCATTCAGTTGCTCTTCTTTTCATTCTCAAAAAGAAACATAAAATATTAGAAAATAAAATTTATGTTAATGTTAAATTTACGTAAAAACATGACGGTGGTTGCCATCCTTGTACCATTAAAATATTGACAAAACTTTTTTAAAAATCTTCATATTCGATTAGTTTATGGTGTTATTAGGTATGTTTAAAACTTCAAGCATTAACATCTACACGTTTTTACCTTAGTTACACTAACAAGAACACAACTAAAAGTATGTGATGAGAAAATTATGAAGCAATGTTCATAACAAACATCTTTTTTTAGAAAGATGTTCAGTGTCATTATTACATCTAAACACATCATGGTAACACACATCAAACTAAAGTAATGGATAAACATTTTCAAATTTTGATGTAACAAAACTATAAAGTGCATAAATGAAAAAACATTAACAACAACAACACCAACAACACCACCACCACCACCAACAACAACAACAACAACAACAACAATAACAACAACAACAACAACAACAACAACAACAACAACAATAACAACAACAACAACAACAACAACAACAACAACAACAGCAACAAAAGAAATCATAAAAAGTGAAGGGAATTTTGGGAAAGTCAATTTAGATTTATTCATTATATTAATGAAACTTAGTGCTAAGCAGGTTTTACTGCAGCATTTTTGTTTCGTTTTTTTACCATTAAAACAGGCATTGTTTTATAATGTACTGGCATATAATTATTCATGTTACCATCATTTACATGACCTACATATATAATACATCATTTTACAAATTTTACAAAAAATGTCAATAAAAATCACTTAGTTGAACTGTAAAGTTACATTTTCAGCATAAAACGTTGAAGCAAAGTTCGAGGTCACAAAATAATCAAAGTTGAAAGTCTAAGTAAGCAGTAAAGCATGTAAATCACAAGCTACAGACAATTCCTTTTTAAAATACAGTTAAACTGTTATTTAGAAGTAAGTTTTTTTAACAGTGTTCTATTGTTTTAAAAAACATACTTGAAGGAATGTGTTTGGCTATTGCACTCACGTCTCACATCTCTTGCAGTGTCTGTGCATGACACAGCTTTCTAAAAACACAGTGTTCAAGTTTAACTTTAGGGAAAAAAAAGATCTCTAGATCTATATTCCCCATCCCACTGACCTGTGCATGGAATTTTAAACATTAAACGCTTTCTGTGTGAATGACCTTGAAGAAAAATGTAAACGTCTTTTTTTTTTTCCACTGTTCGTTTAAAGGTGCTTTATCAGTATATTGCTGTTTGGCCCTAATGCAGTATTTCTTTTTTTTTAGAATAGCATAGCTATGACTGCTTCACCAAATGTTTCTATGTATCAGCTGGACACTTACAGTAACCAAACTTATTAACATAAACAATCCGTATGGTTCCAAAACTCTTCCATGTATTAAGTATTTCAGGAAGCTGAACTGTATACTGTCTATGCAGTGAAGCATGAGTGACGTTATGCTGCATTATTCATTTTTAATTCTGAGGCCATGCCCTTCCCCCATCACACAATCTTCTCCTGTCTGTTATAAACTAAAACAGCATTGGAGTCAGGTTGGGCTGTTTACTGCCTCAGTTAAGAACTACTTTCCGAGCACAATCATTTAATAAATAAATAAATAAAAAATAATTATTACTTCTATATATTTTTTTATTTCATTTATTTGCTTTAAATTTCAGATTGTGTTGTAACGACTTTATATCATGCGTGACAACACCTTTCAGTAAGCGTACTTAATAAAAACCAACACAGTTTTAGTAATTATGCATTACACCATCATTAGAATTTGGGCCAAACTTTTTAAACAAGGCAAATTACATCACATCCTGCTGCAGTGCCCCTTTATGGACGTTAGAGGGCACCAGGAAGTTTTTTTTATATTCTTAGACTTCACTACCTATCACCACTTGCACTCGTTATTGTCTAACAGTTATCAGCTGTTTGTTGTAATCCATTTGCTCAATGTCATACCACCCTATAAAGCCGGGGTCACATTGCACTTTTCACCCCAGAGATTTATACGCATACGAATGCGGCAGACAGAAAACACGAGCTTGTGCGAAGTTTCCAACATAGGCTCATTCTGAAAACGTAGCCCTATATACATTTCTGGAGATCGCAAATTATGTAGCCAGAAGTACGTATGGCTGCATTTCATTTTTAAAATGAACGCTATGGGGTGGTATGACGCTGTTCTTTTTCTCGCTTACAGCTGACCGCTTACTTCCCTATGGAAGGCTTTCCTACTGTTACCAGTTTGTCCAGTAGCTCGCCATGTATGCAGGTGGACTTGAGATGCAGAGGAGTTGACCATAAAGACGGGGTTTGAGTCCAGTGAAAAACGGTTCCAGAAAGCGGGTAAGACAAAAACAGAAACCAAAAAATAAAATAAACGTAAATAACAGGGTTAAAATGTGGTAAAATCTGAAAACGTGGGAAAAAAGGTGAGGGCTTTTCTTTTTTTGGATTGCTTTTGAAAATTTTTGGTTGTGTTTACGAAAGTGGGTGGGCGTGTCAATCTGTGCTTTTGAAACAACTATTGCTTGGGTCAGTCGATCGGTCAGTCATTCAGTCACTCAAACAGTCAGTCGACAGAAGCCTCTGTTGGATTTACGTGAGAATAACATGTGCGAATGGCACTCGCTAGAGAAATTTGAGACCTCAAAAAGAGTACACAGTGGATTCACGAAAACAAAAACTGCAAAAAAATGTAGCTCCTAAGATGTATTTGCCACACTCCAGAAATGTAAATAGAGGTACGTTTTCAGAATGAGCTTGGCTTGGAAGTTTCGTAGTACGCTACTTTGCAAAGTTCAAACTTGGTGATCGCTGACCTGCAAAATCGCATCATGTGACTGCATGAGACCAATCGAAGATCAAAACGTGACCTCTTTGTACAGAAACTGAAAATATGGACCAATCTCTCTCTTTTTTAAATGTCTAATCATCTTGTTTAATCCTGCCCCTTTCACAGCGAAATGCGAAAGTATTTCACATGCTCAAACTCTACTGTGACCGCGGCATTAGTCTCTGTTTTCTCTCTTTTTTTTATGAGATACATCAAAATGCGCATTAACTCAAGGCGATGCAAACTCAGGTGTCATTGCATTTGGATTTTACTTTGTTTTGTTTTTCTGTGCACCCTCTCTTTTGGATTTCATTTAATAAACACTTGTGACTTGTAGATATCCTTGACACATTAAGCATAATGAATAGATGCTTGTAATCTGTTAATAATATTGCACAAGAAAGTTTTTGAGGGCTAATATAGTGGCACAAATACTAGTAAACTGACTACAACAAATCTTGAAGTAATTCATGGTTCATTTAAAACTCGCCTCCCATAAATTTTGTGTATGAGAGTCCAACAAACGCACTGCAAAGTCCAATAACGTCAACTTCAAATTGACTATTATCACTCATTTTCCACTACATTTCCAATGTCCACTACATTTAGTAAACTTTCTGACAGTAATTTCAATGATAAAAGAGGGTTTACGGTTGCAGAAGCTAATAGAAAAGCTCCAGTTAAAATACCATGAACAGTACTTTTCCCACTGATTTTCTTCTTGGGTTTTGTTTGAATATTAATAATAGGACAAATGTGAATTCTGAAATATCACATTTAACATTAAACATGTGAATTCCGGCTCTCCACCACCTTCGACAAATGGATCTGACAATAATTCCCTAATTGTCACAAAGAATGAGTTCAATTAATGACTTTCAAACAAAAGATTTGATGTGGGAGTAGTGCCGACTACGCAAGAAGCTTTAGTGGCACCTCAAAAAAAATGCACCATGGAGTTCATGGACCTCAGTTCTCGGACATATGAAGCTTAAGTGGATTTGTGCTTTGAAGGAACAAAGCCAGTGTCAGTCAGTGCTAAATCAAGCCTCCGGGGCTCTTACAGGGCCTTCAGTTGAACTAGCAATTATCCATTAATTACATCCTGAGATATTTGCTAATGGACTCCTCCATTCTGAGGACTTTATTTCAACTGAAAAATCAAGACATAATGTTCAAATATGCCCGGGCAGTCGCTCTACTCTAGGACAACGAGGAGGTGACCTCATCTCTTGTGTAAGCAATTAGCGTTTGGCAGCCGGGAAGAAAAGTAGGGTTGTCTGCTGTGACAAACAGACGCAAACAACGGTCAAGCCTAACCACTACATTGAATAATAATTGCAGTGCTTCAATCACACTGTAAGGGGTTTGTTTGAAAACGCAAAATATCAGAACAAATTAATTATATCATTTACGCAGGCCAAAGTGCTAAACGCTGTCTAAAGTCAAAACATTGGCCAAGTACACACAATGCAGCTACTTTTTAAGCGTTTGTTATTGTTCTTTACACACATAGTTTAGTATAGGAGTGACAACCACATCGGCAGTGTGGTAACTGCATTTACAATAATTAATAACAATATGTCCAAAAACTGAGCTGTTAATGACATATTATATAAGCGTAAAAACACACAGGGCAAGGCCTTGACTCATTAGGGTTGTCAGATCTTACTAGAATAAAAAAGAAGATAAAATCAAACCCACATTTACCTTAAACCTAAACTTTTTATTGTGGAAATAACTCTCATACCAAAACATTTGATCCTGCAGGTGCATACTTCATTATCTCCATTACCTGGATTGCTTTAGCCCAAAGACACTTAGCAAGCATGCTTATAATAAGTGGACATGGCAACACATCAAAAGCGCTCTCTGCAAAGCAGCCTTCCAAACAAACTAAACAAGACACCACTAAACCACAAGGGTGGTTTAGTTCTAATCAAACAATGAAGCTTTGGTTGCACAGTATTATTGAAAGTAATTAAATCAATGTCCATACAAAAACAATTTAACACTTTTGGAAATTCGCTCATTTGCAGTGCAGTGCTTATAAAACTTATTATTTACATTCGATATATTTTTAAAATGTTAAACTGTACTGTAAGGTCTTCCACTGACTTGCTAAAAGTAAAATCCATTTAAAATATATGATGCCACATTTGCATACAAAAGGCTTGTGCACAACAAGATGATTTTCACTCAGCGCTTATAATCAGCGATTTCAACTGGTGATGAGCAGTGAACATGCAAAATCACTTAGATGTCGCATAATGAAAAACGTTCGAGGTTACTAAAGTAACCCTTCGTTCCCCGAGGAGGGGAACGGAAGCACTATAAGTGGATTTGATTTGTAAAATCCACGCATTGGGAGGATTCGGATCAGAAGCCGCTTGTCTGGAGAGTATTGAACGGGCCAATGAATGAAATTAATTGGCAGCGTAAGCTTGCGCAGGTGTGCGACATCTGCAATTATCTCAGCATATAAGCACACCTGAAGCCAGCAGACGCCATCCTTTTAAGCTGAAGAGACTTTCAAACAGCTAAGGGACAGTCATTATGGCGACGGAGTATAGTGCTTCCGTTCCCCTCCTCGGGGAACGAAGGGTTACTTTAGTAACCTCGAACGTTCCCCTTCGGGGGGAACTTCAGCACTATAAGTGGATTTGATTTGTAAAATCCACGCATTGGGAGCCCATTGAAAGCGCCATAATGACTGCACCTTACCAACACCCCCGATGAGGAGATAGTCAAGCAAGCGTGACGCACCCACATCATGGGGGGCGCGGTCCTCCAACGTGTCCCTGGCCCTAATTTATCCTACTTCAACAGAAGTTTTACGGATTTAGATATATTTTTTGGGAAGTCGTGAGCATCTAGATAATTCTAGGAAATACGACAGTACGTTGGGAAGCGTGCAATCCCGATAGGGAGGACGCTGCGGAGGCCATCCGTTACCCAAGGGGGGGATAGATGGCAGAATTTACATATGGACTAGCCCTAAAAAGGGGGAGTACGCATAGCAAAAGAGTGGTTAGCGGAGAGGGAAGACACGGGTCCACCCAGGGGGGGGGACTTAACCGTGGCGGAATAAGCATATGGGATCGCCTAGTGGGGATCACGCATAGCAGGCACCTATACCCAAAACGCGGGCTGACCAGCGGGCAGACCTACAACGTAGTGGGCCAGCAAGTGACTCCTCCGCTGAGTCAGTGCTGGGGGCCACGGAGGAATCTGCAGGGCTCACCTGACGGGGAACTTTACTGACAGATAAAAAAGGCACACGTACCTCCGTGTTAGGGAGAATGGCGCAGCAAGCGTGTTTCAACACCCTACCGAGTTGTCTCCTCAATCACCAAAGGGTTACCTAATACCCTTGAGGAAACCGGCTCCACTCGCAGATTGTAAAACCTTGCAAATGTGTTGGGTGTCGCCCAGCCCGCAGCTCTACAGATGTCTGTTAGAGAGGCGCCGCGTGCACGCGCCCAAAAGGATGCAACGCTTTGAGTGGAGTGTGCACGAACTCCCGGGAGACAAGGCTGACCTCGACTCGAATAAGCGAGTGAAATGGCATCCACAATCCAGTGGGATAATCTTTGTTTTGATACGGCACTTCCCTGCTGCCGACCGCCATAACAGACAAAGACCTGCTCAGATGATCTAAAATTCTGAGTACGGTCCACATAAATGTGCAGAGCGCGAACTGGACAAAGTAAAGAAAGGGCTGGGTCTGCCTCCTCCGGGGGCAGCGCTTGCAGGTTCACTACCTGATCTCTAAAGGGGGTGGTAGGAACCTTGGGCACATAACCGGGGCGGGGTCTCAGGATGACGTGAGAGTAATCCGGCCCGAATTCCAGGCACGAGTCACTGACCGAAAATGCCTCCAGGTCCCCGACCCTCTTGATGGAGGCCAACGCAACCAGCAGAGCTGTCTTCAGGGACAGAAATCTTAGAGATACTGATTCGAGTGGCTCAAAGGGATCGGATCGCAGACTCGTGAGAACGAGGGCGAGATCCCAAGAGGGCATGAGAGGGGGGCGAGATGGATTAATTCGCCTAGCACCCCTAAGGAACTGGATGACCAGGTTATGCTTTCCCACGGTGCCGCCAGCTACCGCGCTATGATAAGCGGAGATGGCGGCCACGTAAACCTTGAGAGTGGAGGGCGACAGCCTGCTGTCCAACTTCTCTTGAAGGAAAGAGAGCACAACACTAATCTGGCAATTTCGGGGGTCTTCTCTGCGAGAGACGCACCATTCAGTGAATAGACTCCACTTCAGGGCGTAGGCGCGCCTCGTGGAGGGGGCTCTAGCCTGAGTGATGGTATTAACCACCGCAGTTGGTAGGTTACCTAAGTCTTCCTCGCGTCTAGGGACTACACGTGGAGGTTCCAAAGATCGGGGCGAGGGTGCCAGATGGTGCCCTGTCCCTGAGAGAGTAGGTCCTCTCTCAAAGGGATCCGCCAGGGGAGGGCCGTCGCGAGGAGTGAGAGCTCTGATATCCAGGTCCGGTTGGGCCAAAGGGGCGCAACTAGCAGAACCTGTTCCTCGTCCTCCCTGACCTTGCACAGAAACTGCGCGAGCAGGCTCACTGGGGGAAACACATACTTGCGCATGCCCCGAGGCCAGCTGTGGGCCAGTGCATCCGTGCCGAGAGAGCCCTCGGTCAGGGAAAAAAACAACTGGCAGTGAGCGTTCTCGGGGGAAGCAAACAGATCGATCTGGGCCTCCCCGAATCGCGCCCATATCAGCTGAACAGACTCGGGGTGGAGTCTCCATTCTCCAGGACGTAACAGCTGTCGTGAGAGCGCATCGGTTGCACGATTGAGCATGCCTGGGACGTGAATGGCGCGCAGCGATTTCAGCCGCGGGTGACTCCAGAGGAGCAGACGGCGGGCGAGCTGAGACATGCGGCGAGAGCGCATACCCCCCATGCGGTTGATATACGCCGCCGCCGCCATACTGTCCGTCCTGACCAGCACGTGTTGCCGCTCCAGCACCGGTAAAAAGCGGTGGAGAGCGAGGAACACTGCCAACAGCTCTAGGCGATTGATATGCCAATGCAGCTGGGCACCCTTCCAGAGGCCCGCAGCCGCATGCCCGCGACACACGGCCCCCCAACCCGTGTTGGAAGTGTCTGTTGAAACAACAACATGGCTGGACGCCTGTCCTAGAGGCACACCGGCCTGTAGGAACGAGGGGTCGTTCCAAGGGCTGAGGGCGCGGCGACACAGCGCAGTAACCGAGACCGGGTGTGTGCCCGCGTGCCATGCGCGTCTGGGGACCCGATCGTGAAGCCAGTGCTGAAGTGGTCTCATATGGAGCAACCCGAGCGGCGTGACGGCGGCTGCGGATGCCATATGCCCCAGGAGCCTCTGAAAGAACTTCAGTGGGACCACTAGTTTGCTGTTGAGCTCCCTCAGACAGTTCAGCAACAGGCGAGCGCGTTCCTCGGAGAGGTGCGCTACCATGGTGATCGAGTCCAGCTCCATCCCGAGAAAAGAAATCCTCTGCACGGGGGCGAGTTTGCTCTTTTCTCGGTTGACCTGAAGCCCCAGTAGGCGGAGATGCCGAAGCACCTTGTCCCTGTGCATAATCAATTGCTCCCGCGAGTGGGCTAAAATCAGCCAGTCGTCGAGATAATTGAGTATGCGAATGCCCGCGAGCCGAAGGGGCGCTAGGGCACCCTCCGCGAGTTTGGTGAAGACCCGCGGAGACAGAGAGAGCCCGAAGGGGAGGACCTTGTACTGCCACGCTCGACCCTCGAACGCAAACCGCAGAAATTGGCGGTGGCGTGGAAGAATGGAGACATGGAAATACGCGTCCTTCAGGTCTATGGCTGCAAACCAATCCCGAGGACGAACGCATTGGAGAATGCGCCTCTGCGTGAGCATTCTGAACGGCAGCCTGTGCAGACAGCGGTTCAAAACGCGCAGATCTAGGATTGGCCGTGACCCACCGCTCTTTTTGGGTACGATGAAGTATGGGCTGTAAAACCCACTCTCCATCTCGGCTGGAGGAACCGGCTCGATTGCACCCTTCGCCAGGAGGGCAGCAATCTCCTCTCGCAAGACAGGGGCGGACAGGGGGTTGACCCTGGAGAAATACACGCCCGTAAACTTGGGGGGCCGTTTCGCGAACTGAATCGCGTAACCGAGTCTGATTGTGCGTATGAGCCACCGCGAGGGGCTGGCCCGCGCTAACCAGGCAGGCAGAGCCCTCGCTAATGGAGTCATCGCTACAATCGCTGACGTACCAGCGGTGGGGCAGCGCGGAGTGGTTGTGCTGATCCGGGAAGCACGAGGGTCCCGCGGAAGAGCTGGAGGAGAGTGATTCGCTCTGGCTCCGCACCCTGACTCCGGAGAGGGGGCTGGAGGGCTGAGGGAAGGGAGACCGTCCCCCCAGCGCTCGTGAGCCACTGGCGAAGCACGTAGAGTCTGCGAGCCGGAAGGCAGCGCGTCCCGGACTGGCAGAACTCGTGCAGTCACATCCGGGGAAGGGAAAAAGTGCTCTTTTACTGATGTTTTGGTGGCACTGAAAAGTACCGTTGTTATCGGGGCCCCGCCCTCCAGCGGGGAAAGAGCAAGTTTCCTCTTCTCCGGATGGCCTGTCTCAGGGACGCTTCGCGGTCCGTTTACCGGACTTAACGGCGCCCTGGGCAGGAGGGGCTGCCTGCTTTCGAGGTGAACGCCGCGCCCGCTTGGCCGGAGGCGCAGGCGGGGGCGGGGCAGCACTCGTTGGCGGGCGCCCTCGGCGAGGAACAGCGGAGGTGGATGGCTCGGCGGGCGGAGCGGGCTTACGGCCACGCCGATAGATGACATTGCCCATCGCATCCGACTGCTCTTTCACCGCCTTGAATTCCTGGGTGAATTCACCGACGGTGTCGCCGAACAGGCCAGCCTGGGATATGGGCGAGTCAAGAAAGCGAACTTTGTCAACGTCGCGCATATCGGCCAGGTTTAGCCAGAGGTGGCGTTCCTGAACCACAAGTGTGGACATCGTCCTCCCCAGCGCTCACGCGGCGGACTTTGTAGTCCGAAGAGCATAGTCGGTCGCGGTGCGCAGCTCATGTAATAAGCTTGGGTTGGACCCGCCCTCGTGCAGCTCGGCCAGCGCCTGCGCTTGGTAGCGCTGGTAGGTGGCCATCGCGTGCAAAGCAGAAGCAGCCTGGCCCGCAGCCTTATAAGCTCTGGCTCCGAGGGAGGCAGACAACCTACAGGCTTTGGACGGGAGGCGGGGCAAACCCCGCCACGTAGAGGCGCCGCGCGGACAAAGATTGACCGCGATAGCGCGCTCCACTGACGGGATCGCCTCATACCCCCTGGCAGCTCCGCCGTCAAGGGCGGTGAGGGCGGAGGCACACGCAGCACGGGCAGAGAAAGGTGCCCTCCAAGACTGCGTGAGCCTACTGTGCACTTCCGGGAAGAAGGGGACGAGAGGCTTCGAAGGCTTCGCCTTCTGGTCCTCTACGTAGCACCCATCTAGTCGGTCCGGCCGCGGAGCTGGGGGATAAACCATCTCCAACCCCACGGCCGAAGCAGCCCGGGAAAGCACGGCTAACATGTCCGCTTCAGGATCCGATTTGACAGCGCTCACCTGCCCGGAGGGGGCGAGCGGGTCCGGATCTTCGTTGGACAGTGAAAGCCCACCCTCCGATGCCGCGGAGGACATCTGATCTCCGGTGTCAGCGAGTGTGAGAGCTACCATCTGGTTAGACGGATCACTCTCACCACACGAAGCTTGGATGGAGCGCCGTGAGGAGCGAGAGGTCCGCGAGCCCGTGGGCGGCGGATTATCTCCCGCTGAAACCCTCAGATCTGCCCGAGCGCCCGCTGCTTTTTTAGAACAGGAGACAACTGGGGTGGCTCGCTCTCTTGCGAAAGTTAGCCGCGATCTTAGCTGTGCAACGGTCATGGCATCGCAATGACGACATGAACCGCCCGCGAGCACCGCATTAACATGCTGGACCCCCAAACATGCAATGCAGTGATCGTGTCCATCATCCGGAGCCAGGAAACCCCCGCATCCAGAAACGCACAGTCGGAGCGCCATCCTGAAAAGGACGTGCTGCACGACTGTGTTGCTCTTTTAGGAAAGTTGCAACTATACGCACCGCTCTGGAGGACCGGACCCAAAGAACCGCAGGCAAGGGAGTAACCCAGCTCGACCGTCTGCCACCGCGAAGACCCACTCTGGACCGGGAGACACACTCGTTCGCTCTGAAGTGCTGATCAGCAAGAGGAACCCTCATCGACTCACTCAGAAAGGATCTGAAGCGAAAAGGAAGGATGGCGTCTGCTGGCTTCAGGTGTGCTTATATGCTGAGATAATTGCAGATGTCGCACACCTGCGCAAGCTTACGCTGCCAATTAATTTCATTCATTGGCCCGTTCAATACTCTCCAGACAAGCGGCTTCTGATCCGAATCCTCCCAATGCGTGGATTTTACAAATCAAATCCACTTATAGTGCTGAAGTTCCCCCCGAAGGGGAACAAAAAATTTCACCGGTACACAAGATGGCGAAACTTCATGGTTCTGACGCTTTCTGCACAAAAGTAACCCTTGTGGTTTTGTCCTTGTGTATTTATCACATAAGCGTTTGCACTTCTGTTTACTTCCTCCACTACAGTGCATAAACACCTGGCCAAATGTTTGCAGGAAGAAGTTACAAGCCATGAAAGAAAATTATGTGTAATAAAATTCAACAATTTGATCTATGTAAAATGTGAACAAATGTGAACGACATGTAAACAAAAACACCTCTGACTGGCTGACGAGTTTATTACGCAGTGCATCAAAAAACAGACAAAAAACAGCCCGATATAATCTCCAAACTACACATGACTGCATCATGTGATGAAAGGCATCATGCTAAAGGGAGTTTTTGTCCCAACCATCCACGACAACATCCTGAGATTTGTACGTCAGTGGCTGGGCAACATTAATTCATTCACTTTCCTTCAGCTTAGTCCCCTTTTTATCAGGGGACACCACAGCGGAATGAACCCCCAACTATTCCAGCATATGTTTTATGCAGCGGATACCCTTCCAGCTGCAACTCAGTACTGGGAAACACCTATACACTATCACATTCACACATACACTCATACACAACAGCCAATTTAGTTAAACCAATTTATCTATAATGCATGTCTTTAGACTGTCGGAAACCAGAGAAAACCCACGTGAACATAGGAAGAACATGCAAACTCCACACAGAAATGCCCACTAGCCCAGCCGTGACTCGAACTAGCAACCATCTTGCTGTGAGGAGACAGTGCTAACCACTGGGCCACCATGCTGCCCGGCTGAACAACAGCATACACTAATAAGACAACGATCACAATGATTCAAACTGTGTTCTAAATTAAAGCAACGGCATGCGATAGAAGGAATATTTTCATTTTAAAAGGATTTTTTGTCCTAACAAACAGCTCAAATTTATATTTTAGAAATGGTTTCTATTAGGGATGTAACGGTATTGTAAATACCGTCATACCGCAATATTAAATTTTTTCGATATTACCGAAGTCGCATGACTCGGTAAAACTATAGATCTTCAGAGAAAATTTGCTCAGGCGAATGAAGCGAACGGGAGGTAGCTGAAACTTCATTTCCCATCAGCCCCGGCGTGGCCATAATCCTTTGCGGTCTGTTGTCGCTACAGATCCAGTAATGCGGAAATGGAGTGTGCTGCTAGTAGCGGAGATGAAAAAAAGATGGAAATGATCGAACCTAAAGCGGGTGTTGTCGCCGCGCGCGTGCTGAATAGCGGTGCTGTCGCGCGCGTTCTGATCAGCTGTGTTGTGGCGCGCGTATTGTAAAGCGCCGAGGGGGGGGGTTGAGCGCGCATACCAAGAGAGGTGTTGTCGCGCGCCTACTGAAGGGCTGGACTGGACGGAGGTTGTGTCGCGTCGCGGGGGCACTTTTGATCGTTTTGGAAGGGCATTTTCTATCCAAGACTAAAAAGGGCATGTGCACTGCACAGGTTGAGCCCTATGTGTGCACGTGCCTGCAAGTTGGGGAATACGACTAATAACAGTCATGGGGACTGCAGAAACACAGCACTGTTCAGATTGATGCAGACATTGACTTGTACCGCAAAGAGACCTCTATCTCACTCATGGTTTGTCTTCTCAAGTGGGGGAAAGACAGTGCACAACGTTACCCCACTGCTGTCAACATGGGCCAAGTCATATCTCTCTTGTCCCAGAAACCTCAGTCCCAAATGAGAGGGTTTTTTCTGTTGCAGGGGACATTGTAAATGCCCAGAGATACCAGCTTTTACCAGATTATAATTATATGATAATTTTTCTTTAAACCCATCTCTATCTAAGTGAGTGATTAAATGTTGAATGTGATGAGTTTTCAACAATACTAAATTGAAACTTTATTTTTTTACATGGTTTAATAATTTTTTGTTATTAAAATTGAAGTTCCTGTTTCAAAGCTAACAGATAGATGGCTAATTTGTATGTCATTGACACTTTTGGCACTTTTTTGGAGTATTTTCAAAAGTTTTTTTTTTCCTGTAAATGATTCAATAAATACCGTACCGTAACATTCATACCGAGGTATTACCGAACCGTGAAATTCTGATACCGTTACATCCCTAGTTTCTATATTTTGCAGCTGACGACATTATCACGTGCTTTATTCAGTTTTAAACGCTAATAATGTGAATTTGAATGCCATTTTACATGACATTTATTGCCATACTACTGAAAGTAACAGCAGAAAGTTTACCTCAGATCTTGAAAATAAAATAGACCGTTTGAAATTGAACTCTGGAAATGTGACTCAAAACCAACAAATTCAGCATGTACCTTTAACAATGTTAAAGATGTTTAATATGTATTAATTAGAGTATAAACCTTACCATTTCATGAGTGGGTGCATATTCTGTTGTTCTGAATGGATGTATTTAAATTTATGCTGTGTTTCGTCTGGTACAAACAGGCAAATTGCTTATCACTGCAAATCTCATCACATAGCATGTTGTAATACACGTGGTTACAATCTAACCTGCTCATCTAATGTTTATGCTTGTGATATTTATATTTATCGCTAATAATAACCTCATGTGGAACTCTGAATCTGCGTCTCATTTCAGAGTCTGCTACTGTCCACTGGAGGTTACATTTCGGTCACGGACGCATGCCTTCATGACTGAATGAATGAAATACAAGATTTTCTAACAAGTTAACCCAGGGTGCTGAAATATAATTGGCTAAATTGGCATTGAGCGGGTTAAATGACCAAAATAAAGACATCGTTCCGGCACGAAAAACACATGTTCAAAGCAGAATATCTAACTTTAGCATTGTTTTTCACATAAACAAGAATGTTCACTTAGCATGTTTCTAAAATAAATGCAAATATACGATAGCATTTTAATGCTTTGGAAGAGTCAAAAATGTACATACAGCACCTTTAATTAGATTTTAAACTTTACCATTTCTTTGGGGGTGCACTATTCTGTGCTTCGGAATGGTTCTGGTATTTCAATTTGTCTGTTGCGTCGCATTTTGTGCATGTGCAATAGCCAAATTGCTTGTTGCCCTTATGTTGTTGTGTTGCGCGTTGTTAGGATGTGCTTTTTTATTTTTCAATTATGCTTTTACTCTTGGTAATTGGTCCATTCATTGGTATGGGCACTCACATTAGTGCCTTTGTTTAGTCATAATTTGTTAAACATCAGTGATAAGAGCAAGTGATGTGCACAGCCCTTGAGTGCTCTTTCTTACAATTTATTAGTATCATTAATTGTGATTTGTCTTCTCGCCTCAATTTATTTGCATACTGAATTGCGATTGGTCCTGACTTGTTAGGATAAAGTACAGAAACTGTGCTGATTCTTGCATGCATCTGACAGAAAAGAAGATGCATGGCAAACGTCATGACATGTGCATAAAAACAAAACTTTAGAAGGCTGGCATCAATTCCTCTGTGATTGCAAATATATATTCTGAACATTCTTCCTAATCTTAAAAGAAGCAGCTTCATTTAAGAATAAACAATCCTATTGCTTGGTATTTCATGCAATTTTGGTCATTTGGTTAAAAGTTATTGAATGAATGCAATAATATAATACTATTAGTGATATTGAAGATCACTTACTTTCATTTGAGCCTTGATTTTCATCCCATGATCTGATGTAATCATCCTGACAGAAATGAAAAAGAAGTCAAACAGTCAAATGAGCTGCAAAGAATGAACTTGAAATCTTCAGTCAATAATACTTCTACCACAGTCACATCTATTGTGAAACAAAACTTAAACATACAACACTAAGATTATGAAAAGCCATGGAAAAGCTCTAATGGAAAAAAAGGGGGGATGAAACTTTAAGGAAGGAAAATTCTGAGAGGTGAAACACGCTTGAATGAAATGTCAAGCAAAGACGCATAAGCAATTTAGACTGCATTAAAAAGTAGGCTACGGCTTTGACAGAGAATATTAGATGAAACATTTTAAAAGAGACATCAAACACAAGCAAAGTCATGATACAGCACTACTGACCTCCACTTCCTGGTGAAATGTGAGAAGGATGAATCAAAGACAAAAGAGAAGGAGACAGTTAGAGGAGAACGATGCATCTCCAAGGAGCAACTATCAAGAAAAAAGACATGCTACAAATGCTGGAAAACATCTATTTGCCTCCTGGGTGAAACTTTGAATACATCTGTTATATTCCCACTTGCGTCTTTATAAAAGAAGCAGTTGCTTTAAGATAATTATACACTTGGTCCTCATAACATTTACGGCTCGCTGACTAATAATAATAACCTTTTTTGTAAAGTTCAAAAGCTTATTAGTGTCATCAGCGGTAATATATCATTGCAGCTGTAAACAGGAGGGGAAATTGCATATTGATCGAATCTGGCTTTGTCAGCTACGAGAGTGCAATACATTATTATTTTTCTGCAGCAAATGTTTAAATTATAAGCAAAGTGGTGATTTATCATTTCAGAAGTGTCGAGTATTGCACTAAATAAAAGTTACACTTATTTAATAGGTCCACTTTAGCAGTATGTGGCATAAATGAGCCAGAATTACTAAACAGGGGATATTAGTGTAGTTTAATAAAGGCGCAGAGGGAAGTGGAAAGTTTTCCAAGTGACCGAATGTGTAAATTAAAGAAAGAAACACTTACTTTCAACTCACTTTCATTATTGACCAATGCAGTGAATAATCCAGCCATACACTCTCAGAAATAAAGGTACGAGAGCTGTCACTGAGTTGGTTTCTTTTCAAAAGGTACACATTTGTACCTAAAGGATCCCTAAAGATACCTTAAGGGTACATATTAGTACCTAGAAAGTACAAAGGTGTACCTCTTGAAAGTTGTAGGTACAAATATATGCTTCTGAAGTACCAATATGGACCCTTTAAGTTCAAATGTGACAGTGACAGCTCCCATACCTTTATTTCTGAGGGTGTACTTTGTAGAGAAAGCTAATTTAAAGCAATTTAGCAAAAAAACAGCGTTAAGGTATTTTAGTTTTCAACACAGGCTCATTGGAAATGTGTGTTTCAGTCTACATTTGGTGAAATAGCAAAAACGTACTTAAACTTTCGTTTGATCTATTTATGGTTGTCACAGTCACCAGCGATCTAGCCCATGCAGATCGCTAGAGAACTACAAATCTGCCAGCAAAAGAACTACATATCCAATTATGCACCACTCACACACCTGTCCTAGATCCCCATGATTGCAAACAGACACAGCTGAAACTGTTCAGGACTAATTACACAAACTATTTATGCACCTCTCAAACACACACACTTTGCTGAGTCTTGTTATACTTTAGTTGTGAATATAACAATGTGTTTTCTCTTGCCTTGCCTTGCCTTGCCTTGCCTTGCATTGCTGTGTTTTGACCCTCATCTTGTTTTTTTCCATTGCCTTCTGCCTGCCTCTTGGCCATCCACCTGTTTTATGACCACGACTCTGTTCCTGATTGTGACCGTTGCTTTCCTGATCATTCTTGATAAACCTGTGTTTGGATCCGCACCTTCCTTGTCCCATTTTGTATTTCTCTGTCTGTCTGTCTGTCTGTCTGTCTGTCTGTCTGTCTGTCTGTCTGTCTGTCTGTCTGTCTGTCTGTCTATCTATCTATACACTTTTGTGGTGAGTTTGCTCAGTAGCTCACTTTGTACAGTGTTGTACTGGAGATATTTTCCGATAATGTTGCTTCGGGAAAAGGAATATCTTACATATAAAACAAAATGTAGTAAGGACAGCCAGAAAATCTGCATCCATAGCTGTTCAGTGCTTAAGTTTCACTGTGTCTTTATTATAGTTTTTCTCTGTGGCTTTGGTGCATTTTTCACAACACTATATACATTTGCACAACAGTTAAAGCATTTCTCAAAACAATTAGTGCAAACTGCAAATCCTAGTTGATAACCTGCAAAAGTGTATCACTTGCTTAAAATGGATAGCTCCTTCCTCAAAAGCAAGTATTATGTCAATCAAAGTGTCAGTGTCATCAATATAAAAATTCCTGCCACCATTATTTATGAACAAGATAGTCAAATGGCTTTGTCATGTTTTCATTATGACAGTTTACTCTGTACATTTTTTTCAATGCAAAAAAAAGTCAGATTTTGGTGACACGCTATTAAAAAGCTCAAGACAGCACTATATACTATTTGCACAGCCATGTAAAGATTACAGTAAAGTTAGACATCACTGCATTTAGTGAGGTATCCGAGTAAAAGCGCTGAATATGTATGCTTCATATTTGTACTGCATATGCTCTTTGCGATTCTAATTTATTCACATCATCGTGCAAAAGGATAAATACACCTTAATTACAACAAACCTAAACTTCCTTTGGGTAGAGCTGTGCACAACTGTGAAAAATATTGCAGTACATATTGGAACTGAAGCTACAACACACATAGTTCTTTAAATCATTCATGAAATTGTTCAATTCAGAGGACATTTTCAGGAAAAAAAAAAAGATTTGAAGATTTTTATCAAATTAGCTTGAAAGATTTTGAAAACTAGTTCCACATTTTTGTATGTAATGACCTAAGTAAGGAGGACTATACGATTTATATGGAATGATCATTCAACATTTACAAGTTTAGTTCATTTTGACTGAAATAAAACTGCAGAAAGTTGCAATCGAATGAAAGCAATCGATGCATGTCCAAAAGCATTTGCAATTTGTTGTAAAGAATGAGAAACTGTTACTATGATGTGCACAAATCACTAATTGTTTTTGAGATGCATTAACTATTGTGCAAATGTAAATAGTGTTGTGAGAAATGCACCAAAGCAAAGTTGTAAATCCTGATAGTATTTTTTATAGAAAAAGAGTGTTTACACTGGCACAAGCTGTTAATAAATCTGGCCCATATGACACAAACTAAGACAATAGAAAATGGATGGCTCAAACAAGGGCAGCACAATATATCGTTTCAGCATTGATATTGCAATGTGATCATTCGTAATAGTCACTTCACATGTATACACAATATTGAGTCTATATATTATAACTATATCATATAATAAAAAATATCTAATATAATAATAATAATAAAAGTTTTTGAGGCCTGTGACTGTGAGGGCTGAAAAGCATTCAGGCCTAAGAAATTGTACAGAAATTAATTGTTTATAAAACAAGTATTGTTTAAAATTTGATTATTCAACTACAACATACCTGAATACAGTTTGACTCCTCTGAAAACAATCAAGCGTTGTTTAATTAACTTGTATCTTTTTCGTTATCGTATTTATTTATGCTAGGTTGTTTCTTATATTTTATGCATATGCACTCCCCACTCCCCAATCAATCTACAATGATAAATTTGTTCCAAATAGTTCTTCAGCCCATTTAGTGAAATGGTATTCATATCGCAATATTTATCGCAAAATAAAAAAATATTGCTTGATTTTTTCAATATCGTGCAGCCCTAGCTGAAACTTCACTGCTGCTCTGCAACAATCTGGACAACACTGTTGATTTACCCATATCAAAATGATTTAAATCTGTTTTAGCTGTGTGGCGTACTTAGACATCATATGTCGATATCAATGAACATCAAATGGACAGAGTGTTGAATATATTTTTTATCATTACTTTATGCCAATCGAAAAAGCCACGCATGCAAACACAACCCGAAATCCTTTAGGCATGCACTTTTAAGAAGAGGGAGTTGTATAGTCAGTGAGTGTGAAGTATGTGGAAAATATAGTGTCACATCAATGTGTTCCCCCTCTATGAAGAGACGCAAGGATAAATCAGAGCAGAGGAATACTGCCATTGAAAACCAAAATATTGCCACAACATTTCATCGAATTTTATTTGACCACCATCACAACACATAACCATCACTAAGATTTCTCAAAACCTTAAAAGGCTTAAGAAGACTTCTTTAAGCATAAAAAAACAATTCAGCATAAAATAGTCCTTCAGACTTTATAAGCAATAGACATGAAACAGCCATATTTTACAAACTGTATTTAATCTTTGCAAAAATAAATTCAACAAAGACATACATTGTTGTTTTGCAACATGTGTTAGGGCTAAACGATATTGAAAAAAATCTGACATTGCAATATTTTGTTTTTCTGCTATAAATATTGTATACAATTTCACCAGATGATACGATACATATAAACGATTTCACCAGATGACTTGAAAACTGCTATTTAAAAAGAATTTAATCATTTAGATTGAGTGGAATGATTCTAGAGGGAAGTGAATCATTCATAAAAATCATTAAAAAAAAATCATGAAAACAAAAAACAAAAACAAATTAAAAGCAAAGATAAAAGTATTTTAACTTTTATCTTTGCTTTTAATTTGTTTTTGTTTTTTATATATTTTTATTATATGATATAATTATAATATATAAACCGTGTTTTAGGGTTTTCAGGGCAGTCAAATAGTATTCAGGTTTAAATTTAAATTTAAGTTTAAATTTAAATAATCAAATGTAATAAACACTGCAGATGTCTAACTAATTCAATAAAATTATTCTTTATTAAAGATACAAATAGTAAAATTTATTGTGCCTGAATACTTTGAATGCTGTCAGACCTTAAAAATACATGCAAATGAAAAGATTTTACTCCATTATAGTTATACTCTCAATTCTCTAAATTAAAACTACACAATTCTCATGTGCCTGTTTCTCCTGGTCAGAATTTAACATTGCAGATCCTGCGTTAGGACTATCACGGATGTGCACATTGCAATATCAATGTTAAAACAATATATTGTGCATCCCTAACATATATCTTTATTTTTATACATGCTGCTTATTATACACATTGTCTACTGAAATTACAATGACCAAGGCATACACAACAGCATTTAATAGGTTCATTTCCAATTCTGAACCGTATTTTATACAGGGAATTGATGTTACTATAATATTAAAGGCTGACAGTTTGCTTATTTTTATTGAATTTATTATAATCAATAAAATGTGAAAGCAGAGACTTTGTTTCATATCAAAATTACTGAATCACAACGTGATTTTTTTATACAAATCAGCACATGCAGATGTTTTGACAAGCTCAATTAATTATTGACAATTCTTTTATGCAATCATCATAATACCAAACCACCATAAATAATCAAGCTTCTCATACCTCCATTATCTCTTGACACTTCACCCCTCTTCATCCCTCCACCACCCCAACTCCACACATTTTAGATCCGATTTCTACTTAATCAAGGGCGAGTATCCAAATTTGACGTTGGGCTATCTCTATCCCTAACAACAAGGGGAATAACACAAGCTAGGGCGTCATTCTGATTAGGGTTGGGCGATGTCAACCAATTTGGCATCGTATGATGTCTAATATGAAACATTGCGATGGACAATGGCATCGTCGTCATAGGCGAATGTGAATTAATTATTTATGAATAATCAATGAATTCATAACGAATTAATTATTTGTAGCCTACCATTTCAACTACCTGACCTGCATTGTCTTTGTTTTACCCATAAACAAATCATAAACAAATAAAGATAAGCTACACACAAATTACCACCTGTCAATCACTTTTTCCGCGGGAGGTAGGTCGGTAAAAAAGGTGCACAACCAAAAGTATATGAGGTTTTCACTGAAAATACTTAAAAAAAGTGAAAGTGAAAGACTGAAGCAGTGTACTGATGCTGTGACACGTTACCTGATATATTCAAAAGACCGAAAAGTCGTTAGATAGAGACAAGATTAATTAAATATCACGTTTAACAACTATAGTGAGAAGCGATACAGCGGTACAACCTTGATAAACTGTCTGCCGTGCACTGCTCTCTGGAGCTAAGAAGAGCGCATGACAGTGTGTGTGGCTGTGTGTGTAGCCACGTAATGTGCGTTTTCAGCGGACGGGAGGGCTGTTCAGAAATGCTAGGTAAAACACGGTGTGGGTGTGGATCATTTTCGTTCTAAAATGACATTTTAATACTAAGACGTATTAGTGTAAACGGGGCCGTGTTTATTTTTCGCGAGGGGGTTTGCGACAAGGGTGGGGCAGAGGATCGGCGATGACAGCTTAGCATTGTGCTGTCTATCAGCCCAACCCTAATTCTGATCTCAAATCTCCCCAAACAGCACACCAAATGTACATTCTTCATTCAGTCTAATATCTATAAGTGTGAACTTGTAAGCTTAGTGATTTACAAAATGTTGTAGCAACAGAAAACACCACAGAAAAAAAGGATTCTTGTGATTTAACAATCAATTTAATTTCATCAAAATGAGAATCGATTAAAATCTATATTTTTAACCCAGCCCTATGATAAACGGACATATTAATATTATGAAGCTTCAAACTATCAGCTCTAACATGTCAGTTCAAAATGTGACCACATGTGGACACGGAAACAATACAAGAGCACAGAGACATTTTAGAGTCAGCAGCACTTGAGAGCAGAATCTGAGAAGCAGTCATCCACATATGAGCCTCTCCTTTATAAATGCAGTCAGCTCCTTTTTGGCCTGCCTTGAGTGAAGGCTGCCAGCACTATCCCTCAGAGGACCCGGGTCTCATCAAAAACACCCCAGAATCCAGCAAACCCCTCCTGTGCTGCTGACTGACAGCTCTTTTATCCTTCCTATCTGTGCTGTGTAATCAGGCATGTCTGAACATGCACTCTGTAAATTCGACTTTGATTTGGACACCCTCAAAACACCTGTGTATGTTTAGTTGACACACAAGCGTCTGACTGGCACTTCAGAAGAAGATGAAACATGATACATGCGTGTGTATGTGTTGTGGGTGAACTGGATCTGTCTTTTGCACTCGTACTTGACAGTTACATCACAATGCAGAGAGGGAATGCAGGAACGTACATTGTGTACGGCTAAGAAAAAAATCTGCGACACTGATAGTGCAAAGCATCAGGGAACCTCACTAAAAATATAGATTTATAAATAGTGACAGGTTCAAAAGGACTGTTTAAAGTTTGTTTAAATGTACTTAAAAGGATAGTCCACCCAAAAATCAAAATGCACTCATCATTTACTCAAGTTCAAGTGATTCCAAAGCTTGATGTTCTTAATTATTCTGCTGAACGCTAAAGAAAATATTTTGAAGATGCTCAATGACCATCGAAGCCCATAAAGGTCATGACTGACTGCATGACTGATTAACAGAAGAAAGTCTTAAAAGGATTTGAAACAAGAAAGTAAGTAAATGATTACAGAATTTTCAGTTTTGGGTGAACTATCCTTTAAACACAACTGTTATGATCCAAAAAAATTCTAACCCACGTTAACCCAATATTCATTCATTTATTTTCCCTCGGGTTAGCTCCTTTGTTCATCAGAGGTCGACACAATGGAATGAACCGCCAACTTATCCAACATATGTTTTATGCAGTGAATGCCCTTCCAGCTGCAAACCAGTACTGGGAAACATCCATACACACTCATTCACACACACACACACACACACATTATACTATAGCCAATTTAGCTTATTTAAACTTTGGACTGTTTGGGGGAAACCAGAGCACCCAGAGGAAACCCATGTGAACATGGGGAGAACTTGCAAACTCCACACAGAAATGCCAACTGACCCAGCCAGGACTCGAACCAACAACCTTCCAGCTATGAGGCAGCAGTGCTAACCACTGAGCCACCGTGTCGCCCCACGTTTACTCAATAATTTATTGGTTTTAGATTAGATTTACGCCCAACCAGTATACAAAAACAACAGTTCCCTCTGGGCAGACACAATAAAGATTGTGTGCACATACATGAAAACATTATTAAAAGTCATAATCAAATAGTTTGTTCAACCTACTTATTGAAAATAAGTTGAAACAACATAATTAACAAGTTTTTGGAAGGACAACTTAACAGTTTTATGTTCAATCCACTTACATTTTCTAAAAACAAATACGTTAACTGATTTAATTTGTGTTGAGACAACATGAAGTTATTTTGCGGAACCCTGCATTTTTTTACAGTGTTCTACACAATCAATGTGTTGGGACAACATGAAGAAATTAAGCAGTCATGTATACGTTTTTACAAATTTAGGTAGATTAAACATAAAACAATTAAGTTGTTCCAAAAAAACCTCAAGAATTGCGTTGTTTCAGCTCATTTTAAGTAAGTAGTTTGAACAAACAGCATACACCTTTTTTGAGTTTAACAAAATTCTTTGCACAAGAGTGTTATGAAGCATTTAACGTTGATCATAATCATAAATCCTTGAAAGTTTGATATAAAAATAAATATAAGAACATTTCTATGCATTTATAATTGTATTTTATCATCTTCAAATTACAAAAAACAAATTATGCAAAGTGTTTGTAATGCAGCGTCCATGGGGTTGAGAGTAAATTTGACGTTATTCTCTCTTCTGACTGCCATCATTAGTCTTATACTATTTTTTTTCCTTTTTCTGAAAATCTTGATAACATCATCGTGGAGTTTTTCTATCATTATTTAAAGAGCCCATATTATGGGTTTTTGAAAATTCCCCTCCATGTAGTGTGTAACACAGCTCTAAGTGAAGCGAAGTATCCAGCTAAGGCTTAAATCTGTAAGAATACAGTGTTTAAAACGGTTGATTCATCTATAAAAGAGTCGACTCATAGTGCTTCAAACGAGTCGCCTTGATACCGACTCATTAGGTGTTTCGCCATGACGTACGAACGAAACCAAGTTATTCACGTGCACGCGCAAACCCGGGAGATTTCAAACCTGAGGCCCCGCCCTCTGACGCAGAAACCCAGACACACACACACACCCACAAACACACGCACACCCACAAACACACGCACACAAACATGCCGGTCGATTGAAGTCACACTGCAGATGGATATATTGAGTCTCTACCCAAAGATGAAACCTCAGCATTATAACCAAGCAGTTGGAAACTTCTGGAAGCTACATGCTACAAAGAATACTTCATCTGAGTTTGTTAAAGGAAGGATCAGTAAAGAGTAACTGATGGACGTCAGGATGGGTTTCTTCCATTTCTCAAGTGTAAGTACGTGCGGTTAAAGTTGTTGCCTCGTTTACTCTTGCTTGCAAATGTATTTAGTTGTGATTTGTTACTTGTAACCGCGTGTACTGTATCAGGTTAACTGGATATTTTATCTTATCGCGTGCAAAGTCACGTTAAAAACGCGACGCGTGCTGTTTGTTTATGGAGCTCCGTGCTAGAGTTCTGCACCCGCGATTTATTCGGAAATTTATTCCCGCGCCGCAGAAATCTGGCGCGGGGACAGCCGCGGGAATAAATTTCCAAATAAATCGCGGGAGCGGTCGGTAACGGGTTTAATTTGGGACGGGAGCGGGCTGTCTAGCAATATCACGGATATTGCTATGCGAATTAGAAAGAGAGAGTCTGCGTGGTGCTTGTGTGTGTGTTAGTGCGCACGCGCGCGTATGAGAGAGAGAGAGAGAGAGAGAGAGAGCGAGCGAACGAACGAACGACAGCTTGGCTGTCTGGACTGTATACTGGGTGATTTTTGGTTGTGTTCTCCGCTCTAGCGGGACCGGGCGCGGCGGGCAGAAAACGGAGCGGGTTCTCAGGCTAAAACCTGGCGGGTGCGGGCGGAAGCGGGAGCGTTGTCATCCGGAGGTGTGTGTGTGTGTGGTATGGCCAGTACACGACTGTCTCCTTCGTTCGGTTATCCGTGGCACTATCCACTCGCCATAGTGTGGCAGCTAAAATCCACGTCTGCACTATCGAGCGTGTATGAACTGTGATTACTTTTTAAATTGCTGATTAGCTATTGGCCATTTCCCTCTCTGACTGAAGGCAGTCGACCAATCGCGACAGACTGTCATCGGTCCAATCAGCGCAGATTAGCTCCGCGCTAAGGAGGGGTTTGGGAACAAATGAATCACTGGACGATTCATACAGGAGTCGCTGGGATAATTAGGTAAAAATAAATGCAGATTATAAGACCATGAAAGTGTTTTTTGACCTTGCATGCATATTAGACTGTTGTTGGAGACCCTTACAACCAGGATATGACCCTATTTCATGTATAATATGGGCTCTTTAAGCAAATAGGATTGTAAAAAAATTATTTATTCTACTCTCCCATTCATTGCGCTCTATGTTTATCCAACCATGAGGCCTTCTACTACTGAGAAACCCGGAAATGTGAAAAGGGTCTATTTGTACCTCTTTATCTCAACACACAGCAGTTGTTTTTGAAGACTAAATTAAAAAGTACTCAATAAGATAACAAACAACTGAACAATAATCTACATCAAGCAATTAATTTTACTCTGAAATATATCCTTAGTCATCCCATCTCACTATTTAGTCTGACACCCTGCTTACAGTGTGTGGCCTCCCACCTTGTTGTCTCTTCAATTTCATGCCATGCCTTGCAACCTTGAGGGGATTTGAGTTTGGCTGTCACTATTTTGCCTTTTCAGTTCTTCCACAGATCTACTTTGACAAGTTTTGCATGCTCAAAACGACTCCGTGTTGTAGGCGCACAGTCAAGCAGCCTTCCATAATTGATTAAAGGCGGATGGACCCTTGTGGTAATGACCTCAAAATGGCCTCACACCCACACATTCATCACTCCACAGCGTTGCCTGCAATCACGAAGGCTCCTTCCAGCACACCTCAGGCGGCGCATGAAGCTGAGGACCCACACATCCGTTTCTCCCTTTGACTCTGAATGTAATCGCTCATGTTCCACCAGCAAAGAAATCCAGAGGAAAACAGATTCCACATTAAATCGGCACCATCCAAACTATGTTTTCATTGTCACACCAAGGCTATAGCTGACAGGCAAGCACAATCCTCCCACTTGATTTATGCACTGGGTCTTTTCCGACTGGGCTTTTCAGATTAACCGCACACAGGCACATCAAAAGCTCCGCTAACAGCCCTCTCCCTCGACTGTGAACACATCCTGGCTTTCCACATGTAGAAAAACCCTCAGCCTGCCATTCTTAAAGAGTTTCTGTACAGCCAAGAGCTCCTCCAGGACAGAAATCCAAAGAGAGTGCTGACTTTTCAGCGAGAAAGCCCTAAGAGCGTCTGTCACTGACTCACGCCTTTAAGTGAAAACATACAACCGAGGGTTTTGACTTTTGTATTTCTCTCTTATCAAGACATAAGAAGTTTCCGAGTGCACTTTGATGCATGAGACAAGTAATAATTTGAGATGGCTTGACTTCTCCGGGCCTGACTCATTGTAAACAGATGAAGTGATCCATCAAGCACAGATGCCCAGCAGATACGGAGCGATATAATAATACGCTATAATGGACAACACACAGATGGACAATGAGATCACACTGTAATATGAACAATTTCAGCTACTTACATGTAGCTTGTGATAAATCGTGTCAACTTGCGCCTCAGGATGGAACACAATTAAATGCTTAAGTGTTGTGTAACAGTTTAATCATGATACATTGCACTGTTCTTCTGCCTTGGCCTTTGAAGTTGTGTGGTTTCTGATTGGCTGCCCATGTTCTTGTCATTCAAGCCATGGTCGCAGTGCACTTTTTGCCCCATTGACTTCTACTCATACGCAAGCTAATGTGGTAGACATAAAAAGTATGCTTGTGCGACAAGTTTGGCATGTTGCCTAGTTTAAGCTTGGTGAACTCTGACCTGCGAAATCGCATCACGTGATTGTGTAAGACCAATAGATGATCAAAATGTGACTTCTCTGTATAGAAACTTAAAATACGGAGCAATCTCTCAAATTTATAACATCTAATCATCTTGTTTAATCCAAGCGGCAACATCCTGCTCTCCCTCGTGAAGCAAGTACAGAAGTAATTGAAACTGCAATTCATCGACTCGCCTTTGGGGGCTCCAGATGTTTATTGACTGCAATGTTAAATTGGCCAATTTTACAGCTGAAAACTAAATTTACCCCCCATGAAAACTGTGGAAGTGGGAGGGGGGATTATAACTCATATGTTTCTTTTATATTAAGTTATATTAAGTCTGCATAGTTAAGGGCGTGGCCACTTGAGTGACAGCTAGGTCTCATTGCTTGTCGTCACTTCACCTCAGCTGATTCCGGCTGATTAGTCGCTGAACTCTGCATTTATATCACTTTTTTTATTATTTCATGTGGCTTTACACAAGCAATTGTCTTTTGGAATTATTTCCTACAATTATCAGATGATATGGCATACTGTGTGCACCTAATTGTGCTCACAAACCAATCAAGTTGCCTCCATTTCCTAGGTGAGTGAAATTCTTAATTACTTATCATATCTAAAAATGTATTTGTTTTATTTAGGATAATTTATCGTTTATAATTTACTTTAGAACTTGAATGCACTCCAGAATCTGACAGGTTGATTAGCTGAAACGTCTGAAACGTTGTCATACAGTTTTATTCCTGGATTTTATAAATAGAATTTACTAACACAGACTATATTTGAAGTATTTGGGAGTTATACGCGTTTTTCTCCAGTAGAAAAACTTCAAAAGATCAATGTTTAGTGGCTCAATGTATTACAACAATGTTTTTAAAAGACTAAACAGTGTATTGATGTAGGACACAACCAAGCACATATGGTCAGAACGCAAACGAGTCACATATTAAGCATTCCTCAAAAAGCAAAATGCTAGCAGGCATCTGTTGCTCCACTGACGCTCTGCCTCTATGCCCTTGTTTGGTAACCCTCGGTCGGTCTGATGACGCGAGAACAAAATGGCCATGGTTGACCACGCCTTTGCTTGTAGCTTCATTTATTCATTGGAAACAATTTTTCTTAAAGTTAATGATACAGTTTCTTTGTTTTATTATATATCTAGAGGGTTCCGTTAGAATTGGACCTTATAAATGCATTGTTTTCAGTTTAACTAAGTCATTTGCAATTTATCACAGGTTTTTTGTTACTAAAGCTGCCTTGTACCTTTGTCTTCTCATCTGACTTTCATTATTATTTTTTTTATCATTTATTGTATATTATATTATAAATTATAAGATATAATTCATGTTGCAGCTGATTTTTTTGGTAAATAGCTCGTAATGCTCTTTAACAAGGACTTGTGTGAAAAAATTATGTTAAAAATACTTCTGAATCAGTGCTGCTGAAAAAGGCTGAGAATAGGCCTTAAATTATACCATTTTAAACAAAGCCATGGTTTAATTTTCATTTACATTTCATTATTAAATGGATTAAGGCTGTGATACTCTGAGCCAACGGTCAGCCACATTGTCATTAAGCATCTGTTGGGCAGATTTTTCAAGATTTTCCAAATGCCAGGTGTAGCCAAGCTCACATGGGAGACATTTTGTCCAATCCAATGTTAAAAAACGAAAAAAGAGATTAAAACCAAAAAAATAAAAAAATAAAAATCAAAGCATAGAAAAAAATTGTTTTTACTTCACAACTGAACATCTAAATTATGTCATTCAACATAATGATCAAGATAATTCATATTAACATACTAAGCTCTGCCTTGTTTAGAGTTTGTATACTTGCTATCCTAGTTTTTACTTTCTCTTTTTGAATTACAAACAAACACTATAGAGAATTACAGTATTTCACTGTGCAGGCATAAATGCATGTACTAGCTTGTGTGTTCAAGCCAGCTTTTTGTCCCAGACAGTCACAGCTGTTGTTGCCACTAGTTGGCATGGTTGGCATCATGACCCTTAGGCTACATTCTGAATCCAGAAAATATACACAGTATTCTGAATCCAGAAAATATACACAGTTAAGTTGGAAATTATTCATACCCCGAGCAATTCTGACTTAAAGTTACTTTTATTCAACCAGAAAGTTTTTTGGACCGGAAATAACACAGATTTCTCACAAAAGAAAATAATACGATGTACAAGAGGAATCATAGTGGAAAAAATATTTCTCAGCTTTAATTTGACTTTGAATAAGTGGCAGTCAGTATTTGCCAGGTGAGTTTGGGCTTATATATATATATATATATATATATATATATATATATATATATATATATATATATATATATATATATATATATATATAATTTTATTTTTTTATTTTTTTTCCTCCATGTGACCCATTGTCATGACTGATTCTGAAATTCTAATTCTTATTTGGGTAATGTATATGTATACCTAAATCGAATACAGGTCAGGTAACTTGCTGTGCAACCTCAGTCTGAACCATCATAATGGAAGTCATTCAATTTTAATGTCACTAGATAAACATTCATCATAAATGTCACCCCAGAGATTTGACATACCGGTGGTTCTGTGGTCACACTGTGAATATTACAGACAGATGCTGTGGAGTCAGCAGAGGGAGGGTGAGGGGTTGAACTCATAAGTATTACAGTAATGACTTTATGCAAGATAATCTTAAGAGGTTGCACTGTAAATATTTAAAAACTTTGCTCTCTTTCTCCTCATACTTGTCTTTATCCTTATCTCCTGTTCATAATTTCATAGGCTTCCAAGGCACATCAACTCATAAATAAACATGAACACACTGGAATCTGATATAGGCCACATTTTAAAAAATAATGTGAACAGCTGAACAATAAAAGCCTTAACATATAGCGTTCATAAGTGTGAACAAACTGGCTGAATAAATGATTTATTATCTAAAATAATATTTTATTGACCAAGTTTGGGAGCAGTACATTTAGATGACTATTATTTCACAATCATGGCTTTTTTTCACAAATCCACAAACTAGGTGTCATACCCATATAGAAATCTAATATATTTAGAAATATTCCAACATACACTACCTGTCAGAAGTCCTGTCGCCTATCCAAGTTTTAGGAACAACAAATATTAACTTCACTTCTAGTTGATCATTTGGTATCAGAAGTGGCTTGTTCGAAAGGCAAAGGCCTCTAGATCACGCTTATTTTACCAAAATAAATGATCATGCCTTGGATTTTAACTATTTAATTAGGACAGTAAGGTCTGATTTGCTTAGACACAAGTCTGTTTTCTTAACAATAATAATGTACAGTATAGAATATAAAGTCATGGGGCAGTGGAAAAGAATTAATATTGTGTATGACTCCCATGAGCTTGGACGACTGCATCCATACATCTTTGCAATGACTCAAATAACTTACAGGGCTCGAAATTGCGACCATTTTGGTCGCATATGCGCCCGAAAATTAATCTATGTGACCTCATAATATATTTGGGCGCATTAGTGCGACTGCGGATAATGGTTGTAGTGCAACCTGTTTTGATTTTTTGTAAAAACGTGCTGAATCGCTCTTCCCTGCCGCTATATTGGTTCATATTAGCTGTCATTCACTCAAGGTATTCCGCTGTCAGATGACAGGGAAGGAGCTTTTATGACCACGGGAAATGCAAACGGCTAAAGAGTAAAGACTTAAAGCACACAGGTTTGCAAACCCCACCTAAAGTTGAGGCGCAGATGAAAGCGATCATGACACGTCACGTGGTCATGATCCGCCAGCTGAAATCAATCGAGTACGCGCTTCTTGGAGAAGGTGCCCGAATCTCCATGCGATGCATTCACTGCGTGTTCAGCGCAAATGTCCGCTAAAAGTCAAATCTAATACTGTACATATCATCGCCAAAGAAGCTCGCCTTTACTAAGTTTACACTGATACTGCGGCTCATAACAAAGACCGGTATTGCGCCGATGGTTAGCGCAAGAATCCTGCTCTGCCTGCTCATAAAATAGGTCGGCTGACTCGCCAGCTTTTCCACTAACACAGAAAAATGAAAATTAGCTCAGACTGAACATTTAAATTGACACAAACTGAAACCAAAACTTTTAAAGAGTGATAGAAGTGAGACTTTACTTACTTTCTTTTGTCTATTCTTTTTTGATTTGTATATTATTTTTTTATTTATTTACTGATGACTGCTTTGCAGCTTTCATCATTGAATTGAATGATTTATTATAATCTTTTGCTTGTTTTGTAGCAGAAATATTATTTATTAAATTGACATGCATATAAAAACAGCAGTACAAAATAAATATTTCTTACTGCAATGCTTCATTTTTGTTTGATGCAAACTACAATTATTTTTCATAAAGTAACAGACATTTTATAGCAGATTACCTACATTCATACACATTCAAGGCAGTATCATAATGAGAAATGGAATTCATTACTATTATTGTCATTTTTTATCATCACTAATATTCTATGGCCTAATTATTAGACATTCATTTTGGAATTATTGCACACAAATATCAATGTCTTCGCAGCATTAGTTAGATAGTTGTTTCTGGTTTTTGTCAGTCCTATTAATTTTGTTTTAAAATACAATAAATCCCTTAAAAAACAATTTGCAGCGGTGCTCATTCATTTTTGGTGGGTGCTCCTAAATTTTTTCTGGTGCTCCTAATTTTTTTTTGGTGCTCCTAAATATTTGTAGTTGGGAGCACCGGTGCTACCAAGTAAAAAAGTTAATTTCGAGCCCTGACTTATTAATAAATTCATCTGGAATGGCAAAGAAAGTGTTTTTGCAGGACTCCCAGAGTCCATCAAGATTTATTGGATTCATCTTCAATGCCTCCTCCATCTTACCCCAGACATGCTCAATAATATCCATATCTGGTGACTAGGCTGGCCAATCCTTAAGCACCTTGACCTTCTTTGCTTGCAGTAAATTTGATGTGGAGGCTAAAGTATGAGAAGGAGCGCTCTCCTGCTGAACAATTTGGCCTCTCCTGTGGTTTGTAATGTAATGGGCGGCACAGGTGTCTTGATACTTCAGGCTGTTGATGTTGCCTTCCACTTTGCAGATCTCTTGCATACCCCCAAACTGAATGTAACCCCAATCCATGATTTTTTTCCTTCACCAAACGTGACTGATTTCTGTGAAAGTCCATGCTATACTGTTAGTCTTTTGAATGTGACGTAAAATCAAGGTCATTAAACATCCCATGGCACTTCTCATTGAGAATATGGGTGTAACCCGAGTTTCCTGGCCAAACAACCTCCATCGGCCCTTAGCAATCACGGCCTCACAATCACATTCTTCATCCCACAAATTGGCTCTATCACTGTCTCTCAACTACACCAATAGCGGGTGTGTGGTAAGCGCACTGGTGCCATTGTCCTGTGGCTGCCGTTGCATCATTCCAAGTGGATGCTGCACACTAGTGGTGATATGGAGAACCCCACTCCCCCCTCATGGTTGTAAAGCGCTTTGAGTAAATGGCCAAATACAATAAATGTGTAATATAAATACACATTATATTACATTACAAAATATAGTTTGATTTCCACATGGGTGTACTAACCTGAAAAAAACTCAAATGATTGCTCAAGAGTAAAAGATCCAGTACATTTTGTCACCATAAGTACTTTAGTAATGCTGCATGAAAAAATCTAAATCAAGGGCTAGATCTTTCTGTTGTATAAAATAAAATTAAAAAATTAAAAAAACAATCTTTCTTGCCCATGTCCATTCAAAATGCTGACACTATGACAGTCCCATTGAGCTATTTAATTGCACAATATGAGACTCTGTATGTCTAAATATATAAAACAGTATGCAAGGGAAGGTAAGGAAAATTTATTTTGAAAAGAGTGAAAGTCACTATTGGTACTGTGAACAGCATAACAGCAGTGCCAAACTGCCGGCAGAAACACAGTATGTGCAATATTTGTTTTTAGGCTGGTTATACTGTGGTAAACAACACATAGAAGTGTTACATCATTGTGTCTATCCCAAGTCTGTGGAAGCATCTGGCCGATGTTTGTGGCAGGCTCTAGTTTGCCTTACTAAGAACGGTCTGACAACAGGTTCTGTCTTCAGATTCAGTGTTTGTGGTGGACAGGTGACTGCTTATCTGTTACTAAATTACTAAAGAAATCATAGTTAATGCAAACTGCTATGGCAAATTAGGTTAAACACAGAAAGATTCCTTAAGTCAGTAATGTTCAATCTTCTGGCATCAATAACACTCCCACCGACTCGAAGAAACCGACTGACAGCCCTGAAAGTGAGAGTGAGAGCAAACAATACGGCACAGGCAAGTGCTGCCTTTAAATGAGCAAATCTGACACTAGAAGCAGTCAATAAGGCATTCTCTGCTTGTGAAGGAAAGAAGTGAAGGACTCAGATGCTGGGGGATGTAGGGGGGCGACAGACTTGACAGTTTCTGTCCCCTCCATACCTTTGCAGAGCTTTCTAGGCTTAATCCTTCCTCATTACCGCTTGAGGCAAAATATACTTTAATAGGGTTTAGGGTTACATTTTTAAAAAAAGCATGTCTTATTTCAGGCCGATTTCAAATAGATGCTACCTTCATTAAGCATGAGCAGTTTTAGGAGGCGAAAATAACACTGTCAGGCTTGTATTTGTAATTGGACGCCAGAACAAGAGGCTTTTTATTTGGCGGTTTTGGTAGGTCAGCTTGATCTTCAGAGAACACAGTGTTTTGTATCCAGACTCCCAGGCAACAGCTGAAAGAGTGTTTGAGAGATGTAAGGTAGCACTCATTCCTTTGCACTTATTTGAAGGGAAAATACATTTTAAATGGGTCCTAAGACCCATTTTAATGTCTGGAACCAGACCGCAGCCCCTAAAAAAATTACCTTGGGTATGCCACACAGCACACCTGCACTCTCCAGATAAAAAGTCCAATTCAGTAAGAAAGGGCCAGACCCCAGGAGCGGAATGATGAAAGGCCAGTTTCTCTTCACTCAATTAAAGCCCACCTACACTCCTGGTCTACAGCCAAGACATGCTGCTGCAATGCCCTCGCTCGCTTTTGTCAACAGCCATCCTACCACACTCAATTTCCCCTTCCCCGCATCCCTGCGACCTCCTCCTCTGTACTATCCGGCCTGCTGAGCCTCTCAATTGGCTATATGCATGGCTACTTCCCTGTTGTTGATAAGCAGGCTCAGGAATTTCTGGTGAACTGCGAGCTGACTTCAAAATTCGTGTGATGTTCTGTACCTGATCCACACTCAATTTGAATTTCTGTACCACACGGAACCTGTAAGGGTAGTTTTAGGTTCTTAGTTCAAGAAATTAGACCTCTGGCATAGCAGGCAGAGAACTCATTTCACCCGAAACCATGTTCTTGGTTCAATTCTCACTGCAGTAGAAGTTCAGAAGTGACATAACATAGCCGACGTCAACCTCAAGTGCTACATTCAACAAAATCAACAACTAGTGGATAGAGGATGGAGTGATCAGAGCTACAGCATCTTTTCATTGTGTGTCGTGTTTTGAGATGACACTTTATAACTTTATTTAGTTATTTTGTCATTTAACACTGAAGTCTGAAAGCTCTGGGAATTGTAATGTTTGTCATTGTCACTGTTAAATTTGTTGCTTCTGTATTTCAATTTCTAAGAAGGACAAGGCAGGACACAAAAATCAGCTCAGCTGCTGTCCCATCACGTTGGTGAATCTAATAAACGGACTGTATTTCAAATATAAGTTATTAAACTGTTTTAAAAAATGAAAATTGTCATCATTTATTCACTAGGGTGTGACGAAACGCTTACTCCACGAGATGAGACGAGACTTTTACAGTATTTTTTAAAAATCTTCAATGCTGAACTATATGAATGGAATATCTCTTTTTCAACTGAAAAAAAAAATCACAAATGACAAAACTATTTAGGTTCTTTTTTTAAATCAACTTGTAATAAATGTTATTTTACTTGTATTTTAATTAATTAATTATGCCAATTGCCATCGGATTAAACATTTACTTTATTCTTATGAAAATACCTAAGATAACTGGAAGAACACATATAGACTATTTATTGTCGCAGGAGGTATTCAGCTGGGTGAAATTGAACTCCTTTTTTTGGGAGGTTGTGGGGTGGGCTTATTTGGGGCTAAGTAAATGATGTAGGTAAATGATGAGGTCATTTTCATTTTTGGGTTATCCATCCCTTTAAATCAGTCGTCTCAAACTCAACTCCTGGAGGGCCACAGCTCTGCATAGTTGAGCTCCAACCACTTCCAACTCACACCTGCTTAATAGTCTCTAGTAGTCTTGAACACCTTGATTATTGTGATCAGCTGTGTTTGATTAGGGTTGGAACAAAACTGTGCAGAGCTGCGGCCCTCCAGGAACCGAGTTTGAGAACTATTCTTTATATGTACTCCAAAAAACTGGAGATACCATCAAATCAACAAGTGACGTGTCACTGGATGTTTTCCATCGGGATTATAATACTGCATAAGTTCCTGCATATGGTCAAGCTGGGGCTATGAGTGACAAACAGATGTGGGTAAACATGCATTGACTGTGCTCCAAAAACAAGTAGAATGCATTTTAGCGCACTGACTGCTGATATATCATGGAAAAGAGATCTTAATGGGGTATTTGGGTGTATCATCTTAAACCGCATTATCCGTAATTATGGACCATATGCTACGCTGCTCTGGCAGTTGCGAGGACATTCCCACCTCCGCAAGCATGTGACTAGAATCTTGATGGACCGAAGCTGTGACAGGCCAGCGCTGAGGCTTTCTGCACATCCAGTCGGCTTGTCAGATGAGATCACTCCGTTCTTCTGACAGCCAAATATCGATGCATTTGCATACTGCCAGGTTATTTTAAACTACGTTCATCAGTGACAAACACAAACTTGCTGAGCTGTGCCAAACAAAGCCCTCTGTGCAAAAAAAAAAAGACTAACGCATTCAATATTTAAGTCGCAGTTGAGAATGTCATAAATTAAGAAGCATCTGAAGCAATCACAATGAGCAGGCTTCCTCCATCCACCCTAAATGGAAAAAAGGATGCATTTTAAATGGAATGCCATTGAATGGTTAAAGGAAGACCATTTTCAGTGTATGCTTGAAACATTTTCGCCTCATTAAAAATGTAGTGGCGGAATAACAGGTGCAAGCCGACACAGCGTTCCAAAGCTGAGGGAAAGCACTGATTTTTAATGAGCTTCTTCTACATTGAGAAGAAGGGGGGCAGTGAGGGTTTGCCATCCACCAGAGGATTAGGCAGAATTGCTGGTTGTTTACTTTCAGTGGAATAGATATAACAGATATACTAATGGATTTTCTCTTTAACAGCCAGGTAGGGTGTGGGCTGCAATCAGACAGATTAACTCCAGCAGCTCTAATAGTTTTTTATTTTATTATTTTGCAGATAATGAACGTGAACATTCCAATAGGTTTATTAAGAGAAAATGTCTACTCTAGTGGGGAAATGTGCACCAAATTGATTCATTCAATCATATTTTTTTATTCCCTTGAATAATTGTTTGATCATATCTCATTTATATGCATGGTACAATGCTGGATAGATCTGATATATAGCTCACTTCAAAAATTAATGTCGCAAAGGCAATCGTGAATATAATTGTAACCAACAGGGATTTGTCATATTAAACGGCCCGGTCTATTACAATCTTGCAGTATATTTGGTCTTAAATACTGACCATGAAATAAGATTTAATTTTCCACTTCTATGGAAGCAGATAAGAAAGCATGGCAAATGTAGTTCAGAGTCTGCTCTATAAATCCAGCTGATCAAAATGTAAAGCAATCTTATTTATTACTAAAAAAACATGACCCAATAAAAAAATTCACCAAAATGTTAAAAAAAAAATAACAAAAAACTACAACAATATTTATTCTAAACAAGACAAACAATCTCAAAGATTTTATGTGGAAGAATTTTTTTAATGTACTTCTACAATATGCTAAAATGAGACCCTGGCATACCTTACTTGTATTCCCAGATAGGGCCAAATTATAAAGTGCTGTATGCCCTGACTGTTTTCAGAGTAATATCTAAAGCCACTTTTTAGATTTAGACTATTTAGATTAGATTCAGACTGTCTGACAAATCTTAGTGCCGTCATACAATTCTAGATATCATTTATGACCCTGGACCACAAAACGTGTCAATCATAAATGTCTGTTTTTATTGAGATTTTATAATCATGATTTATACCCCATAAAACTGAATAAATACAATTTTAATTGATTTATGGTTTGTTAGAATAAGAATCTCAGAGCTTAAAAATGTGGTCCAATACTTACAGTAGCATTGCACATTACGAATCAAACATTTTGAAATATTTTTAGAAATTACAAAAGATCTTGAACATGAATATTGAAGAACATGATCTTTACTTAACCTTCTCATGGTTTTGGGCATAAAAAATTACATTTGACTCATTCATTGTATTTTTGACATACAGTTGTTGTTTTTTCTTTTTCAAATATTTCAGACAGAGCAAGGAATTTTTCACAGTATTTCATATACTGTAATATTTTTTTCTTCTGGAGAAAGTCTTATTTGTTTTATTTCAGCTAGAATAAAAGCAGTTTAGTTTTTTTTTAACCGTTTTTCAAAACCAAAAAAAAACAAAAAACATTTTTTTTAAAACCCAAGGTCAGTATAATTAGCCCCCTTAAGCAATTTTTTTGACTCTATAAAGAACAAACCACTGTTATACAATGACTTGCCTAGTTACCCTAATTAACCTAGTTAAGTCTTTAAATTGCACTGAGCTAAATACTAGTATCTTGAAAAATATCTAGTCAAATATTATTTACTGTCATCATGGCAAAGATAAAAAAAAAATCAGTTATTAGAAATTGGTTATTAAAACAGAAATGTGTTGAAAACAATACATTCTATTAAATAGAAATTGGGGAGAAAAATATACAGCGGGCTAATAATTCAGGTGGGCTAATAATTTTGACTTTAACTGTATACCTGCGATACAGAGTGGTTTTGTGGTCCAAGATCGCATATCTCAAATTATATTATAAATTTGACATAAGAAAGTTAATAAAATTGTATATGAGAACAGGCCCCAGGACAGTTCGTCTAAATATGTAAGTGTGTGGGATTGTCTTAATGTCTATGTTTCCTCTCCACAACAAGAAGAAAGCGGTTTTAATACTTGTCCATATAATAGTTTAGATTTAAAAAGCTCCTCTAAGAATCGTATCATAAAATATGTTCTTGAGGTTGGTTTGTTGAAAAAAAAAACCTGAAACACATTTTTAGACATGGTGTTTTTGTATTATTAATCATGACTTTTTATCCAAATGGTGCACTTTTGTGATTTTACTGAATAAGCAGTCGCGTAAAAGACAAAAAATTCTGCAGAAAAAAAATAATTATCATAATAAAATGTTTTTCACCAAACCCTTTTTTATATCACCAGAACACTTAGAAAAATGTTATATTATTTGTGGCTTTCATATATCAGTTTAATGCTGGTTGCTTTTCTCTATGGTTGAGAAAATACAGGGTTTTTTTTATTACTATTTCTCCTTTTGTGTTCTGAAAACAAAAGGTGTAAAAGTGATTTTCATTTTGTGTGCACTTTCCCTTTTGAATTAGAGGGTCTGACAGTATCTTGACAGTACAAACTATTTTCTATATGTATTTATTGACATTTAAATATGAAAGTAATAAATAATACTCAAATAAACACCTTCCATCAGAATAATATTCAATTCAATTCAATTCAGCTTTATTTGTATAGCGCTTTTACAATGTAGATTGTGTCAAAGCAGCTTCACATAAATGGTCATAGTAACTGGAACAGTGTGGTTCAGGTTTTAGTGTTTAAGTTCAGTTTAGTTCATAAGTTATTTAGTTCATAAGTTCAGTTTAGTTCATAATAATATGAAAGATGTTAGACTTTTAATTGTTAAATGTGATTTCCTTTGCATTAATCACTAATTAATAAAGTGATCAGACATCAGAAAAATTAGTTTTCAAACTCTTTACAATGATCTTACACTATCCAAACACATAAAAATGGCAGAATCAAGCAAGAATGGAATGCACAATCATTTATGAAATATTAATATCGAATTACACAGCCCTATATGTGCATCAGCGTGTGTTCATGAGCCTTTCATGTTCTGCTGCTTTCATCCGTGTTCGCTTGAGTTATATCATTATTCTGCTCTGAGAACCTCAAAGGACTTTGAAAGCCAACATCAATTTGGATTATTTGCCTTTGTCACAAGCAACACTTTAAAGATGAAATAAGCTGCGTTCGGAGAGATTAATTTTCAGAGTCTACATCAGTTCCATCTCTGTCTGTGATCAGAGATAACAGGTGACTGTTAAAAAGCTGCTGAACTGTGTCAGAGGGCCTGTTGCCGTCTCTGATGTGAATTCTTGCAATATCAGAAATTTGCAAGAAATAATGGGAAATGTGAAACCATTATTAAAGGGATTTGGCCATTGAGTCTAATGATTTCTGTTTTGTTTTGACAGGAGAGATGGTGGCGATGGCCGCTTTGTGGGCATTTAAATCAATATCCAATTACAATACAAATTATGTTAATCCATGAAGTGTGTGAAGGTTGGAATGGCCATGTCAGTTATTTAAAATACATTTTTTACATTTGCTCTGATTCATTTTCTTCATTTTTTTCCTGATGTTTTCTTTATTTTGCTGCTGTTAGTACATGATAGAAAAGGTCTATTTATTAGTATTTTGGGGGGAAAAAATATGTTCGTAAATAATGTTAAAATAAAATGTAAAAATGTGCACAAAACTTGTATATAATTTGACAAAAAGTAATAAATAAAAAAGTTATATTAAATATATAGTTATATAGTTATATATATTGTTATAGTTATATATATATATATATATATATATATATATATATATATATATATATATATATTGTATATGTATGTCTGTATGTAGGGCTTCTTGATATTGGAAAAAAAACCTGATATTGCGATAGTTTAGTTTTCTGATATAATTATTGCAATATTAATAAAATTTCACCAGATGGTTTTAGTCGATATATGTAAAGTTTTTCTGGGTAGTCCAAAATTGTGTAGGTACAAAAATTAAATAAGCAAAAAATGCCTTTCAATAGGGAAATAAGTTGAATAACCATTTTTAAATAATTTATAGTTATAGATTGCTAAGGATGATTTTGTAAAGAAGTGCATAAAATATAATAAACAATCTACAAATATAGAAAAGTTTATTAAAGAAAAAGATACAAATTGAATAAAAATCGTTTTATTGTTTTCCGAGAAGTCTAACAGTATTCAGATGAGCAATAATTAAATAATCAAATGTAAAATAATCCTACATACTCTTAGTTTTATAAACAATTCAATAAAATACATCATTATTAATTCATCAAAGTTACAAATGGTACAATTTCATAACCCTCACACAGTCACGGGCCTCAAAAAACACTTGTAAAATGATAAACTATAATCCAGACTCAAAATTGCGTATACTCACAATGTGACTATTGCGAATGATCACATAGCGATATCAATGCTGAAACGATTTATTGTGCAGCCCTTTTCGATATATCTAAATTCTTAAATCAAGGAACATGTTCTAGACAAGCAAAAATATTGTTTTGTTTTCAAAAATAATAGGTCAAAATTAAGTCTTATTTCCTTAAAACAAGATAAATGATCTGCCAGTGAGGTGGGTAAAATAATATCTGAGGGAAATAGGATTTACTAATTGTTTTAAGGTAAGGGGTTGTAAAATATTTTTTTTGGGCTGAATTTAAACAAAAAAGAAATAAGTTGAACAATATTAAATTTAATTTGTTAGTTTAAACTTTGCTCAAATAAATTGTCTACAACCACTTACCCTAAAAAACTTTAAATATTAGTTTTTTCTCAGATATTATTTTACCCACCCCACTGGTAGATTACAAATTTGCAAAAATATATATTTTTTGTGTTGTTTTCAGTTTGAAATGTATTTTTGGACAAGGAACGTGATTAAAAAATGTAAGTAAGAGAGGCATTTTCTGCAGTGCACGTGTAAAACAACACTGTCTTCATTGTAAAAAACAATTAAATACAATTAATCTTTTTTACACTTTTAAACGTCATAATTTCCTTTGCCCAAATGTTTTAAACTATGTTGAAATGCTTTCAGTCACAGGCCAGAAAAACACATGATACTTTTACTCTATTAAGGTTAAACTTAGCACTGTGGTTAAACTGTGGCTCCTGGTCAACTATAATTCAATCTTAACATTGCAGATCCTGCTGTGATTATTGCAAATATGTATATTGCAATTTATGCAAAAATAATAAATACGCTGTGTAATATGTGTACTTGTAAATAACTTTACTTTATTTCTTTTGCACTGTCAAATTATTATACTCTGATTAAAGTATTGCATTTTTTAGTTTTACTGGAAAAATCCACAGTAGGTTTATGCTGTGTCTTCTTGGGTGTCCTACATCTGTCAAATTCCATATGATAAACATAAATCTGTTTTTTAAAGACTCTATTCTCTATTAATCATTCACAAGAAGTTCCTCCTCATCTGTGCAGTGACATGACAACCCAAACAAAACAGCAGACAAGCATGTCATGGACCAGTGCTATTCAGTGTTAGTGAAGTGTGTCACAACATACAGTTCAAGAAACAACAGCGGGAACCGGCTGCTTTTTAATTAGCCACTCCAGTCAGAGAAAGCGAAAGGGATGAGATTCTTTTCCTTAGCTGCCTCCACCAAAACATCCTCATTTGTTGGACAAGCATCGCTCCTCTGCTATTCATATGTGTGAGATGGTGTGATCAATAGCCATTGATCGGAGAATACAGAGTCTGCTGCAAGGCCTAGTTTTGAATGTAAGCCACTGATGTAGAAAATGCTGTGTCCATCTATTTATAATCCCGGTCTAATTCGCACATAATCTTTTCATTCCCACATTTTGATAAATTCCTGGTTCTCTTAGATGTGTGCTTCCACATAATCATTTAAGGAGTTATTCACTTAATCCAGTTCTAGAAGGGTAAAAATAGCTGCCGGCCAGACACTGATGGAGATAAATCACAGTTTCTATAGGACGGTTTAATGTTTCAGTTGGAGCAGCAAAACTCAAGAAGAAACCTAGTTCAGTTTTCCGACATCTCCGAATAAAAACAAAGCCCTGACGTTAATCATTACCCTTAATTTTGAGAGTGTTGACATTCATTACAATTATTGATTTCTGACCAATGATCAAATAGGATATTCTTCCCTACAATGCACTCCCGTAGAAAGATTGTACACTCTACTTATTTAAAACAATGCTGGTTCGATCTCAATCACTGAGTTATTTTTTAAAGGTAAATTGAAATACATTTTTATAACCAAACTGTGTATATTCATAAAGAAACATAATTAAATTGAGGATTAAATTACATACCTGTAAATAAAAAAACAGGCATCTGAGAGATTAACAAATCTATTTCTCGACACCAGTGAAGTCTTAATTAATTATTAAAGTTGCCTATTATTTCATCACATTAACCAGCTGGGCGATGAATGACAATCTAATGCAATCTGCTTTGTTCTGTAATCAAACCTATATTGTCAATTAAACAAATAACAACAGATGGTACATTGTTACCAAGTGGGCTATATTAAGGGTTTGACTAAAGATCTGAGCATCTTCAGAGCATTTCAGCTATATGCAAAATAGCTACCCTACATCTGAACATTTTTCTAAAGTCAAATATCGTCTAGAACATTTTATAAATCGAAATATTTTTACATGAATTAAACAGTTCAACCTATTACATCAAGAAGAACTGTTTATCATCTTAACGCAACTGCATGCTTTCAAAAGAAAGACTGATTTCTTGGGGAATTCTGAAGGACAAATAGTGTCTCAGGAATAAGTCTGCCCGCTATTGCCATTGCAAACAAACCTAAGCGATCGTTATTGCTACGATCCAAAGCACTGTCATGTATTGTAGTCTTAAAGACAACTCACATCTCTGAAGCGGTTCCAGTGCTTGATCTTGCGACTGTACTGGGAAATGGTGGACAGCCACTGCTCATCTTCCATGAAATTCCCCGTTTTCTCCGCTTCTTTCCCGCTCTTAACGTCCACCTGCATGGCCACACGCACGAGCATCAGCAGCGGGACGAGAACACATCCCGGATTATTCATCCACACCATTATTCCGCGGGTCCGGTGACTCGATTCCTCTGCTTTAAAATGCGAGAGACGGATGATGCTGAGACTACAGTGAAGTGTGACCTGATTACAGGATGCGTCTTCCCTCTGTAGAGGGAGAGAGAGAGAGAGAGAGAGAGAGAGAGAGAGAGAGAGAGAGAGAGGCGATGAAGACGCTGAGAGCTGCTGCTGCTATCAGGTTTGTCAGCGAGTGCGCGCTCAGAATTTCATTAAATTATTTTACAGCCACATTATGGGATCATTGGGGGTGTCAGTATACCCATCATCTCTGGGAACAGGAAATATACCACACTTTTACCTGTCATGTTTTAAAAATTAAATAAATAATATGCACTTCTACTTAGTGTTTTTAAAAACAAATTTAATCTACCTTATTCCCCTTGCATGGGACAATAACCTGTTGCGAGGTTTTAAGGAAAAGTCAAGGTTTTAAAACCGCAAACATTTTCTGTTATACCGTTCAGCAAGTTTTTAAATGTTTTTTTTAAATGTTGTAAATTTAGAAACTAATGAAGAGAGCAGAAGTCAATGATTAATTTAAATTATTTAGCCTGCCATGTTTACGGTTCAAAAATATTTTAAATGCTTCCTAAAAAATATATTGTGTTTAATTGGGGAAAAGTTGTTGTTTTTCACCCAGACATTTAAAAAGAATATATTTTAGGGTAGTAATCACAATATCTTGAATCTGTGATATTTTTTTTCAAGGGTAGGCCTATCATTCCGTCAGAAATTTATACCGGCCCATGCCTATTCCTCATGAAAAATTATCTCTGTGTAAATAACCATACCATAGAAAGGGCTTGAATTAATCTGTGTGTTATTACCACAAGTGATACAGAATATACTGTATCTTAAACTGTAGTACACATTTATTAATATACAAAACATTACAATACACCATTACATATTATATGTAATGTTACATACATACATTACACCTTAAAAAAAAAAAAATATATATATATATATATATATATATATATATATATATATATAGAGAGAGAGAGAGAGAGAGAGAGAGAGAGAGAGAGAGAGAGAGAGAGAGAAAACTAAAGAATACTGCATTTTTTATCAATACACAATAGTTACTATATACTAATGCATTCGATAACAATGTGTATAGTGTATATTGTAAATAATATCTTAATAAACACTAGTACTTACCAGTGTTGGGGTAATGTCTACAAGAAATGCATGTTAGGCCTGTAATAATATTATAATAATACGAGTAAAGCAACGGGCGACGCAGTGGTGCAGTAGGTAGTGCTGTCGCCTCACAGCAAGAAGGTCGCTGGTTTGAGCCCGGGCTGGGGTCAGTTGGCGTTTCTGTATGGAGTTGGCATGTTCTCCCTGTGTTCACGTGGGTTTCCTCCGGGTGCTCCGGTTTCCCCCACAGTCCAAAGACATGCGGTACAGGTGAATTGGGTAGGCTAAATTGTCTGTAGTAATATGAAAGTGGATGAGTGTGTATGGATGTTTCCCAGAGATGGGTTGCAGCTGAAAGGGCATCTGCTGCGTAAAACATGTGCTTGATAAGCTGGCGGTTCATTCCGCTGTGGAGACCCTGGATTAATAGGGACTAAGCCGAAAAGAAAACGAATGAATGAATGAATGAATGAGTAAAGAAACGTATTACTTAAAAAAAAAAAAAAAACAAGTTATAATATTTAAGAACGGTTTATTTTTTGAAAATGTAATGCAAGTTACTTTTTAGTTTAATTAATTAGCTTTTAAAAAAATGTTGAATAAAAATAATCACAATGAATTAATCAGTCAATGAGAGAATGTGTTCAATATTTTGAACGCATCGAAGAAAAAAAAAAGGGGGCTTGTGTAAAGGGGGTTAGTCAGTATGTAAAGCTCTGAGCTCAGGAAGTTCTCAGATAAAATATATTTTTATGTGTTTTTAAAAGTAAATGTAGGTGTTGGTCATACAGTGTGTTTTTAATTGCTCCTCTATAAATAAAGGAAAGAAACAAGTTCTGAAAGAGATCGAGCCTCAACCAGGGAGTAAGAAGTAACTCAAAGGCAACTCAAAATTGATAGAACGCATTACTTACCATAAAAAGTAATGCAACTAGTTACATTTTAGTGAGTACGGTACCTCAATATTGTAATGCATTACCTTCAAAAGTAACGTTCCCCAACAACGGTACTATAAACTACTATAGAGTTTTTAATTAAAAATGAGGTGTAAATATAGTGTAATTATTAAAAAATGCTTTTGAAATTATAATGGTAAATACTATTAGTAGATACTAAATTACCATAATATTTAAAATGTTTTAAATAAATAAAAATGTTTGTAATAGATCTGATATGGAAGACAATGACAAACAAAGTTGTTTTTACAGTTTTTGACATACAAACTTGTTCTTGGAGCTTCGTGGGATTACAGTTGAACCACAGAAGTCACATGTAATGTGTTGACAATATTTTTGATTCCCTTTCTGCACTTGTCTCGGAACAGTTGCTGTATATGGAGGATGAGGGAGCTCTCAGATGTCATCTAAAATTTGCATTGTGAACATGAACAAAGGTTCTATGGGATTATAAAGACTTGATGGTGAGTAATTAATAACAGAATCAACATTTTTGGGTGAACTAGTTATTCAAGCCTTGCTGCTGTCATTGATTTGGAGCCTAAGTCAGGGTTGGGCACAAAACCACACCACAACTCTTAGCATTAAAAAAACAAATAAAACAAACATATTAAGAAAATAAACACCTGAATATGCATATTGTGTGTATTCGTTTGTGTATCTTCATTTGCAGAAAATCATTTGCAGGACCTTCATTTATAACAAGCCTTCTGTTTCATTAGGTGTTCAGTGTGCACAAGGGATAGTCTTATTATTTCTTTGCTAATGGCAGAATAGTAAGTATTGTAATCAGTTTCCCTAACACAACCAGTTCCCATTAATGAGGACCATGAGTAGTTGTTTGGATTGAAACCATTTATGAGTGTGTATTAAGATATTTAATACAGCTTAGGTTTGATAATGTGAACCATACAGAAAGAAAACAGGCAATAATGTTTTATCTGAACAAAACTGTAGGCGCGCAGATAGAAACATGCACCCTGATATTGACACCAAAACGATGCGCCATACAAAGCAATGATTGACAGGACAATTGACAAAACTCACATGACATTGTTTATCGGTGTGTGAATATGTCAGCCTATAGTGTAACTCAATGCTGAAATCCCCCCAGGGGGTTTCAAATGGTCATTTTGACCATAGCTATGGCTGTCACTCGCTGTAGTTTCATACATATGTGCCAGAATGCGACACCTGATTCATATGAAAGAACATATGCTGCAGGCAAGCAACGCAAATCTCAACATACCTGACATACAACATGCAGTCTACTAAAGCCGAACGCAAACAGATGTAAACCACACAAAGGAACCAGTTTTAAATAATAAAAGATTTCTTTCTCAGAACGTTGGCATTCGTGCATTTGGCAGGCAATTATATGCAAAGTGGCTTACATTTAGACAGGCATTGCAAATCATGCAAATTCTGCAAAACAAGGGATTTGAGGGAAAAATCAGACAGACAGACAGACAGACAGACAGACAGACAGACAGACAGACAGACAGACAGACAGACAGACAGACAGACAGACAGACAGACAGACAGACAGATAGATAGATAGATAGATAGATAGATAGATAGATAGATAGATAGATAGATAGATAGATAGATAGATAGATAGATAGATGCTCTCACAACCGTCTCTGAGGAAGAACCTTTTGAAATGGAACAGTTTTGTACTTTTTACCCATTAATATACATTTAGGTATCCAATTAGGATACTAATATGGACCATTTGATGCTAAAGTTGACTTTTTCCTAATAGTGTCTGATGGTGCATGTCTGACGGTACATGTGCAGTCGATTTGCAGCCAGAATCTTCTCACTTTTTCAAAAGGTACTGCGCAAGTAACAGCTTTCTTACCTTATTTTCATAGTATATATATATATATATATATATATTGATGGTAGTTGTATGAAATTGTACACGTGCAGTTTAGGATCCTTATAAAGATAAAGTTAATGAATGCTATAAATCTAGCCGTTACAGATAAAATTCCTATACACTACCTGACAAAAGTCTTGTTGCCTATACTAGTTATAGGAATAAGAAAATGATAATTTAACTTCTAGTATCATTTGGTATCAGAAGTGGCTTATAGAAGGGAAAGACCTCTGAATTACACGTATTATACCTAAATAAAATATGATAATGTCTTGATTTTTTATGATTTAATTAGGACAGTAAGGTCTGACTTTGCTTAGACAAAAGTTTGTCACTTAACAGAAATAATGTACAGTACAGAACACAAGTCATGGTGCAGTGGTAAAAAGAGCTAATATTGTGTATGAGTCCCATGAGCTTGCACGACTGCATCCATACACCTCTGCAATGACTCAAATAACTTATTAATAAAGTCATCTGGAATGGCAGAGAAAGCGTTCTTGCAGGACTCCCAGAGTTCATCAATATTCTTTTGATTAATCTTCAATGCCTCCTCCTTCATCTTACCCTCGACATGCTCAATAACGTTTATTTCTAGTGAGTGGGCTGGCCAATCCTGAAGCACCTTGACCTTCTTTGCTTTTAGGAACTTTGATGTGGAGGCTGAAGTATAAGAAGCGCTATCCTGCTAAAGAATTTGCCCTCTCCTGTGGTTTGTAATGTAATGGAGAGCACAAATGTCTTGATACCTCAAGCTGTTGATGTTGCCTTCCACTCTGCAGATCTCTCACATGCCTTCATACTGAATGCAACCCCAAACCAGGATTTTTCCTTTACCAAACTTGACTGATTTCTATATTGACTGTATTTGTGATGATTGAGATTCAGTTCAACAGAGGGCTCATCTGAAAAAAACTACCTTCTCCCATCTTTCCAAATGATTAATTACAAGTCAAGTTATTATATGTTGCTTACATCTGGCATTGACGGCAAAAATTTTGTCAGTTAGTGTAGGTCTACACAATCCAATGTCACACTGGGAATCAAACAAGGACTTTTGTTGTTGCTGACATCATAAATGTTCTACACTCTGAAAGTGGTTCTTTTTCTTGTAATCATAGCAGAATATGGTGCTATGTATGACCTTAAACTCCCCTAAAAAGAACTAGAACCACTTACCAGTGTTAAATAGCACCTCAACCACCACAAAAATGCTGAAGAACCAATGTTGTGTGTGTCTGTGTGCATGTGAGATTAAAGTACATAAGCAGCACATCAATGCTAGATTAATCTCTTTCCTCTCACATGCACTATGAAAGAAACATCAAATGTTTAGAGGTGATGTTGTACTCTACACACCAGAATGGGACGGGACAGGGTGCAGTTTTTTCCCTGCTCTCAGCACTTCTCAGCACTGCATCCCGCGCGGTGTCACTTCTACCACTGATATGCTGCAGTGAAGGCAAATTCTACACTCACCCGGCTTCATTTCAGTCTTTCATCTGCACTGAGAGTCTGAAGAGTCCCAGATTTCATTACCTTGTACGTAAAGCCATACTCTTCTATGTTTACCTTTAGTGATTTTTAGTGATACTGATATGTTTTTTTTCACCTTTGCTGAAGCAAGCAAGGGGAGTTTTGTTTTCCAGAGTAACTGAGACATATCTATAATAACAAGATATAGGAAAGCTGTCATAATCCAAAGATGTTCAGCAGTAATGATTATGTACGCTATCCTGTCTGCTCATCAAAACAGTAAAATATATTGATTTAGGCTATAAAAATTAAGAAAATAGATGGACGCTAGAACAATATTAATTCTCTGAGTTAATTTTCACAATAAACGTGAATGTAGCGATGCTTTTAGTTACCTACAAAAGACAATGTTGCCATAGATGATAATGGAGTGATTTAATGCCAACTATTTATTTGGCACAGAAAAAGAATCTTTTTCTATCTCGAGGAAAAAGAATTTTTGGATTTGAAAACTATTTTTGGGTGATGCAGTGGCGCAGTAGGAAGTGCTGTCACCTCACAGCAAGAAGGTCACTGGTTTGAGCCCCGGCTGGATCAGTTGGCGTTTCTGTGTGGAGTTTGCATGTTCTCCCTGCGTTCGCGTGGGTTACCTCAGGGTGCTCCGGTTTTCCCTACAGTCCAAAGACATGCAGTACAGATGAATTGGGTGAGCTATATTGTCCGTAGTGTATGAGTGTGGATAAGTGTGCGTGGATGTTTCCCAGAGATGGGTTGCGCCTGGAAGGACATCCGCTGCGTAAAAACATGCTGGATAAATTGCCGGTTCATTTCGCTGTGGTGACCTCAGATAAATAAAGGGACTAAGCTGAAAAGAAAATGAAAGAAGGAAAACTACTTTTGTCAAAAATGTTATAAATCATGAAGCAAACCAAACCAGCAGTGAAGAAAATTACAATGTTACAAACTTTGACAATGAAACAAGACTGTATATATAACAAGTTTAATTAGGGTTAAATAGGGTAAAACTAAGCTTATACTTCAATCCCAGAAAGCATTGTAAATATCATTTCATTTTGCATAACTTTTTTGGAATTGGGCCAAGTTAAAATATCTCTTTGGTACGTAGTCCTTGTGACTAAGGCCAATTCTACCCCTTACCTGATTTTGTGCGTTTATGTGAAGTGGTAGGAGTGTCCCAATTTTAGCGCTTAAAATGGAGATTTTCCAAAACCACACTAGAAACCAAGAGGTATGAAAATTTTCCAGAATACACCATCTACAATGACAACATGGCTGCATATGTAAGTCAGGAGATGCACAAACTACTATTTTTTGCCATTATTAAGAATTTTTGCAAACAAACAAGCATATGTTTTAATACATTCATAACTGCATTCGTGTTTTACAGTTACGATTTAATAAAAAGAAGATTAAAACTTCCTGCTAAATTTATTTAACTATTAACTATAACAACTCCTACATAGTAGTCCCAAAACATACTTTGCAACATCACATCTGTCACTCGATGACACTTGAATACCTTGTCAGAAAAGTGAAGTAGCTTTAAGTATTAATACCCTCTAAGAAATACTGTGTTATTCAAACCCAATTTAGGTAAAATACGGACAAACCCAAACATTGGCTTAAATTTGATTCTATAAATTTGATTTAAAAACATAAACTTTGCAGTTGGTTTAGTCTGTATTACTCCCAGAATAGGGTTAAAATAACCCAGCATTTTTTAGAGTGTATGTACCTTTAAAGTACCAATATGGACCATTTAGTTACACAACGTGTACCTTTTGAAAAGGTTCTGGCACAGTGACAGCTTCTGTACCTTTACTTCTCAAAGTGTGCATTATACGCATTATTTTTTTCATTCTTCACCACTAGTATAAATCTGCACTCAAAATGTCAGCCGCAGAAAATGTCTTTCTCTGAAGCACACTGCATAATCTTTAAAGTGGTTCAATTAATCTTGGCTGAAGGCGTTAAACAATGCCTTAGCCTATTATTGCCTTCCTCCGTATACAGCAATAGTGGCAGACGTGATCTTTGCACAGTTTTGCTGACAGAAGGATTTTAGAGTTGTGTTAGGGTTAGGTTCCCCAATAAGGGCGCCAAATTGTAAATGGCATGACATTTGAATAAATTACTCATCTGTGCAATAATGCCACTGAAGGAAAGAGACCTCCTCACGGTCCACTAGATAAGCGGCTTGGATCTCCATCTTACCCTTAAGTGTAACTTTATACCTAAACTTGCTGTGCTGCGTATTGGAACTGCATGAAAGAACACCACATCTCAGCAAGAATTATCCAACATCAGAGTTTCTCCAGGCCCTCTGGGAGCTGGGATCCTTTTCGGCCTCCCCTGCAATAAATCAAATCTTAAGTGGAACAGTATTTTAGACAAAGACACACACACAGACACAATATTTAGATGCGGTGTGCTATATGTTTTTGATATTAATAATCAAACATATTCCTCTCTCACTGCAAGAAATAGAAATATCCAGCAAGGCCACAACATCTCTTGAACATTGAAAGGAGACATTTTTTAAGTTGCAGCGGTATTTTTATGTATAGGGGAAAAAAAGTGAGTGTATGCAGTTTCAGTGGCAATAGCAAGCTACATTTGAAAGGATGAGATGCTGAAATGCTCTCCAAAATCATGCTTTCTTTGTAACACATGAATGCACATAGAGCACACTCTGCAAAGAACAATATTATAATGAATGTGCCATGCTAAGTATGCAAATAGGTAGACAAGATAGAAACATCAATTATTTATGGTCTTGGCAATTATAGATTATAGATAGACTGACTGATAAATTGATTAGTTAATGGTTTAACTGTAATAATCATGTATTAATGTTTGTAGTAAAACCATGGTTATTATTTGAACGGGTATTCTGTGAACATTATAAATCAGAGTAACAAAAACTGCTTGTGTCTAAAGTAAGAAAGTATTACAGTATGAATTCGATGACATTTAAGAGTAAATCATTTATGAGCACTGTTAAATAATTTACATTTACTCACCATTTGCTCTCCCTCAGGTGGTTCCATACCTTTATGAGATTCCATTTTCTGTTGAACACAAAAGGAGAAGAAAAGTTTAAGAAACCTGTAACAATTGACCTCCATAGTACGTGTTTGTCCAGTATGGAAATTGATACTAACAGGTTTTGTGTATAAAAAGAAAAAATGATATTTGTGACAAGTAAATTGAATAAATTTCCATTTTTGGGTGAACTACCCCTTTAAAACCTCTATAAGAAAGCAATCCAAACCTTTAACTTTTGTTTTAGCTTATTTAACCCTTACAACAAACAGCAACGTCAAAATCTAGTGTGAAAATCAGGCATTTTAATTAGTGTTATAGTTCAAATCGCACTATGGGAATGCAATATCTAGTCAGTCAGATAGGCTATGTCTGAAGATAATAATGATTTCAGGACTTCAACCATCAGTGACCACAGACAAAACAGAAGACTGTCTTTATTCCCCAAAAAACATGGTGTTTCTATGGCTACTGACTCCTCAAAGCAGTCCAGGGACTGTCGTGTTGCTCCTCCTCTCCTCTCTGTGTGTTGGCCATTAAAACAAGTGAAAAGCAGCTCTGACCAACAACACTAAATCTGTCTGCATCAGTCAGTATTCCTCAATCCTTCTGAATTTCATCCTAATAAAAACGTTTTCTTCAGTGTTGAAAGGTCAAATCTTACCTGAGCATTGCTATACAAATGCCCATTGTTGATAAGCTGTGGACGAGGTTTGTTATTGTAGCCTGAAACAATGAAATCCTAGCAACAAGATCACTGATACTAATGTACATTTCTGTGTTCTATGTTTGAATATTGTTTTCCAGTGTGATAGACACGAATATTAAACAATAACGTCCATTTCTTCAGTGGTTTCAAGTGGCAAAGCTCATGACTGCCTCCTGGTGTAAGACTGCTAACAAAACATCTTTAATGTATTTTTTAAAACACTCTTTTTCCTCTTTCATTCGGTAAAATGCATGCAATTTTAATAATAAAAATATTTTTTAAACATCACAAACAAGCGTTTTTGTTTCCCTCAGTTGACATTTCAATGGAAAATTGGATAACTACGTTTCCATTAATGTATATTAACATGACCTAAGAATGATACTAGCAAAGAATTTATTAGTTAATAGTTCATTTAGATAGTTCACCATTCACTAGTTTAGCAAAAAGTCATAAAGTGTTTGTTAACATAAGTAATAATGTAGTAACAAAGTTACTTTGTTTTCATTAACATAAATGAAGATGTATACTGTAATGAACACATTTAGTCAAAGAACATCGTTGTAAAGTGTTAACGGTAAACGTAACTACTTCAAAGCAATGTTTAGCTGTAATTTTTTAGTAAAATAAATGTGGTCTTGGTATGACCTTAACAATAGTGGCAATGTTCTCAAACAGATTTAAATGATAAAATACTGTTCTTTGGTATATTGAGACTTAAAATTTAATTCAGAATGATTTATAACATACTTTCCTCATCCTTTTAAAGACAACACACTTACCAAAAGTGTTCCTCAAGTTGTCAACCATCTTGAAGATTTACAAAGGCCTGTGGCCAAGCTAATGAAAGGCATGGGGTTTTCCCTCAAAAAGTGGACTTTTTGCAGTCATTCAACTCATTTTGTATTTAACAATGAAGTTAAGTATATAAATTAAATATTGCATTTTAGTCACTGTTTAGCACTTCTTTTTTTTTTTGTTGTTGTTGATTAGCTTGTCGGGTGGTCATCTTAACTACACCTTTTGATGTACTAAATACATTTCCTAAATATTTAGAATAAGGAAATATGAAAAATATCATTAGAAAAAAATGTTATTTCTAAATTAAAAAACTTAGGTCTTTTTTTTTTTTTTTTTTTTAAAGGTCAAGTAGCCTCTTGTCACTTATTAGCCAAATAATAATTTTCGATGAGTTATATACACAACTTGTGATGGCATAGCGGTCAAAAAAGAACAAATGAGCTCATGCATGGGACAAATTCTGGACCCGTGTTAGAGAGGAGTGGGTCATTCGAACCACCCGAACTCCCTGGCTACAGGCCTGATTACATAATTTAATTATCAGTTTAAGACTATTCATTTTGGCTCAGTTTCGTTCATTACAAATATTCTTTGATTTAGATGTGTGAATTGTGAATGAATATCTTTCGAATAGACACAAAGTAAGTAAAAGGTATGACTGCTTTTAATCACTTTAAACAAAATAAAACAAAAAAACAAATAAAAAAAACCTAACAGCTTGCAGTAATAAATTAAACATAATTATGTAAATTTGTTTTTGTTTTTTAAAAGAAAATTTATTTGTATTGTTCATTTCTGTGTTGGGTAACTATATTACATTACATACATACATGCAAAATCATAAAATCAAACAACTGAAAGAAAAAAAAAGCAAATAAAAATTAGTATTTTAGTAGTTTAAGCAATGATGTTTTTCCTTCCTATATTACATTTATGCAGAGACTTGCAGTATACAGTAAGACTGGAGCTGGCAAGGCACTTGAAAAAGTTTGCAAATAAACAATTAAAATGTATGCTTATAAAGATTCTAACAAAATAAATTTAAAAAATGGAAGAAAATAGTATGACACAATTTAATAAATACAAATATTAATTTCCATTTTCATAAATCTCAAACATTTTTTTTAAAAATCCAGTGAACAATTCGGTCAGTCCTGAATGAAATCTACATATCGTTTATATTTCTGTGGTCAGATAATAGATTTAAACACTACTAGAAACGTCAGAGTTGGCTCAGAAAACCCAAACAAGGGTGTTGAAAAAATGCTTCAAAAAGAAAAGAGGTGTAAATGATAAAAAAGACAAAGCAGTAAGCTAGCAGCATCGACTACCATTTAACAGCGGTGTACTTCCCTCTCTACCAGCAAGTCATCAGATTATAAATTCTTAAACAATTTCATTAATAAATCCGCATTTAAAGCCGTTTTCAAGGATCTTAAGGATTTTCTGCAGATTTGGAAGGAGAGATGAGTGAACTCTTGTGGCACCAGGATGAGCTTTCTTTGCTTTTCTTGAACTGGTGCAATGCAAATGTCCCATTTTAGCATGAAGAACAGAACTTTTCTGTACACGATCATCGTGAAAATGGTGTCATGACAGGACACTACCTGAAACGGTAAACCAAAGTGTTTGCTCAGAGAAAAGAAAGCAGAAAATAAACAACTGTACATTTAGAGAAGAAAAGTAAAAGCATCGACTCACTTTCTGCTACTCAGTGTCCGTGTAACACAACCTGTATATCTGAAAGTTTAGAGCAACTGGGTGTCGCCATTTTCTGCGCCCTTTGGTACAAGTCAGCATCCCCAAAGTAACGTGCCCGATACAACAAGCCTTCCTCTGCAAACCAACGCACAGATATTTAGATTTCCTGAATGTGATACAGAATTACATTTATGTTCCACTGTAAACCTGTTATTTCAATGGTTAAAAAATAAAAATGCTATGTTTAAAATCCATAATGTTACTTTCCCAGAATTCATTTATTTTTGCTTTTTTGGCTGACATTACTATGGTTCTTTTTATTTGTTTTTTCTCTTGAGTTATGCACATTAGAGTTTTATGTTATATCTATAGTTAATAAATAATGTTTATTGCATTACTTTAATTTAATGTGTGTTACCATGATGGTGTTTAGCAGTTGTGTGAATGATATCAAGCATGAATGATATTGACACTAAATGAATGATATTTCATGAATGATATTTACACTAAATTTTGGAAGTTTCTTTTGTGTTACTACTATATTTTAAAGGTTAAATTCAGGAAAGCACAGCTGCTATTTTTTTACTACCATAAATGTAACTTGTTTTTTTGTTTTTTTACAGTGTATGTACATTTTTATGTTTAATCCGATCCTATCGTATCTTATTTTTTGGGAGGGGGTGTCACTTCTATGTAAATTAACATAAATGATTAATAGAACTGTATTTAACAAAGCAATATATTTATCGTCCATATTAACTGGGAAAAGGGATGTACATTGCTGGACATTGTGTGTAAAATATTGCTTTTGCTCTATTTAAAAATTCAATTAAAAAATAGATGTACAATGAAAGTCTTTTTAGCATAAGTTTCTCCCCAAATTAAAATAGTGTATGGATAAAGTTTAGACTACATTTATATAAAGGTTACATTTTTTTAAAAGCCTGTAAAATATATAATTTTTTTAAAATATCTTTTTTTTAAAGCCTCGTTAATTCTAAAATATTTAGAGTTAATCCATAAAAATTAAGTTTTAAATAATGAGATTATTACTTTATGTAGTAAACTCTACAACATGACGGGAACGTATTTTCGGTTACAATACGGTCTTTCATGCTGATGAGTTGTCATGAAGACGGTGCAGTTTCTGTTTGTGTATTATATAATAATAGTCCTACAAGGGTCATGTATTTCTGAATGTTTGTAGTAAACAAAACCACACATTCATTTCAACTGACACAGTCTTTTCGCCATTTACTTTTAACAACCGTTAGAACACATCACAACTTGATTAGATGTACTACTTGGTATCACTTTATTTTGATGGTCCATTTAATGCACTTTGTTGAATTTAAATTACATTACATTTAAATGTCATTAGATTATAAGTAGAATGTTAAGTTTGGGTTAGTGTAAGTTGACATGTACAGGCAAAGTTTCTTATAGTCGGTTTGATGTCTGTTGAAGGCGCAGTATCAGCTGATATTAAGCAGACTACTAATACTCAAAAAGGAATAAATGTGTACAACAAAATGTGTAATGGGACCATTAAAATAGTCTTAACGACTAATTATATATCTAAAATCTATAAATTTTAGTGACATTATGCATTATAAACTAAACTTGTTTTTTTTATAACTGGATTTCAACACTTTTTGTTGGGTGGAAATGAATATACAAAAACTTAAAAATGATGCTAATTAAACAAAAAAGTAACAGCAGATTTCAGAATATTCATTCGAGAACCTACAAGTAGAGTTAGTGTCACATACTTTGCTGTTTCTCCTTCCAGCAGTTGTTTCTCAGATTGGATATATAGTCCTCCTCCACACTTTGTTCAACATTCTTGAGATTCATCCCCTTATATTCTTCTGAGAAGTGGTCGCCCACATAGTAAGGCACCTTCAGAGTAGCAGTTTGTCGCCTGCTTGTGTGGCCCAGGGATCTAAAACAAGTGGAATGTTTGATAAAGCCAGAGATTTTGATCACTTTCATGACAACCAGCATTTTTTAACAAGATAAACGTGTTTTTACTTTCACTTTGAGCATTTTTCTGTAGATTTAAAAACCAACAATATGTGATTAAGGTAGTTTGATGTTTAACTCAAAGCACACAATAGCCATGTTTACACTGAACTATTTTTATACACATTTAGAAATATCATATAAAAACTGCTTAATGGAAACTCCATGATGCACATACACACTGAAACAAACCGCAAACAACAGAGTAAAAAAAAAATCTACATAAAATACAATGGAAACACTTTGGCCCACATTGGTTTCTCTAACCACAGCAAATTCTCTTTTTTTAATATTTGATGCCAGTTTATCAGGAAGCAATGAATTTGTTCTCTTTGACTCATTGGATGGAAACAGTGCTTTATTCGCAAATTGTTATGCAATATTCCAGTTTTCCAATTAGCATCTTTGGATGGCAACATAGCTAATAAGATAGAGAAAGAGCTTCTGATAACTAACTGTAATGTAATGCATTTTTATTTATTGCCATGTCAGCAACCAAGGCTATTTTTATGGCCAGAGAACATTTCAATAATAAATATACAATTAAAAACAACAAACAAATGAATACATAAATAAGATTTTAGTGCTAATACATGAAAAATAATCTTTTTTTTTTTTTTGGTGTTACTTTTTGTTAATGTCCTTAAGAGAGCTAATTTAATTTTAAAAAGCCTTATGGAATCATTAAGGCATTAAGTGGGGTCTTTAAATTGAGCAAAAAAGCATTGGTTAATCTTGTATGTCCAATATGACATCTGGTAAAAATCACTTGGTCAAATCAGGTCTTAAAATGTCATAAAACACTTTTTGAGATTTCAGGTAGTATTTCATACAATTTATTATTTTCCAATCAATCCCACTCCTCCTGCCACTTATTTAAAATGTAAATGTTGATAAAAGGTCTCATCTCTGAAGGAGGAATTTGTAATTGTTGACCACTTGTTTTAAAGCATCCTTAGCCCAACATGTCTAAATAACCAACCAACCAATCAACCAATCAACCAACCAACCAATTAACAACTGTCTGTATGTCTGTATGCATGTCTGTATGCATGTCTGTATGCATGTCTGTATGCATGTCTGTATGCATGTCTGTATGCATGTCTGTATGCATGTCTGTATGCATGTCTGTCTGTCTGTCTGTCTGTCTGTCTGTCTGTCTGTCTGTCTGTCTGTCTGTCTGTCTGTAACATATTCAAATTAATTAGACCTGATCATTTTATAAGATATAAATGCACATTTTGTTCAATGTTGGGTCTTACGGTCTATGGCTGAGGCTGTATGGAGGACTGGAAACCATCATCTGGCTGAGAGCAGAGACTATTATCAGAATAAGTATGGGCATCAGCTGGACAAACAATGCAAGGCCGCCCTGGAAAGAAAGGGGGAAAAAAAGATGAAAAGAGTCATACCTGCTCAATTAATGCATTGTAACTGATGTCAGCAGTTTTTGTTCAGCAATGATTATGGGATAAGATCTCACATAATTGATTAAATAATATTTAAAGACTGAAAATTAAATATACTTTGCTTGGAATGTACTCAACTTTTTGGTATCACCAGTTAAATCCTAAAAAACATTACTCCATTACAATTTATTTGACACAAATAAGCTCTTGAAAGCTGTTTAGTTCACACTAATTCTGACAGTCAGATGTAGATTTCAGAAATCTTTGCTACTCATTACAAAAAAAAAAGTCTACAGGCAAATTGTGTGCAATGCAGCACAATTATCAAATCATTTTATTTGGCTTCAAGAGATCGTTCAACTAAAAATGAAAACTACCTCATTATTTACCCTCGGGTTTAAAACATTCAACTTTGTCAAATACAAAAGATAGTTTGAAGAATGCTTGCTCCTGGCATCCATTTACTTCCATAGTATGGGAAAAAAATAACATGGAAGTCAATGGGTACCAGCTTCCAGTATGATTCAAAATAACTTGTGTTCAATAGAAGAAAGAAACTCAAAAAGGTCTGGACTAGTAAAGGGTGCGTACAGACTATTTGGGTGATCAATCTCTTCATTCGGTACTTTCTAAATGCTAAATGTATATAAATTTGCTAAAATCTTAAAGTAAATGCACACTGTTATAAGCTTATAAGTCCAAACCCCTCCCAAAACATGCAGGACAATCGAGCTCTTACCTCTCTCTGTTGTTCTTGTCGTTCGTGTCGCTGTTGATGGCCAAACCTCATCCTGCCATTGCTATACACGTGAACATTACCTAGAAACGCAGGCAAAAATGGCACAATGACACATTAAACGGTCCTGAATGTATTAGACCACAACCACTAACACACTGCACTTCAAAAGCCACATTTTGAAAAGGTCACAAGACTTACTGGTTGGAAATCCACCTCCGAAGAACATGTTGAACAGATCCTCAGGGGAAATATCTGCCTCGAAATTTCTATGATAGGTCCTGTGCCTGTGAGTAGGGTGAGCTTTTTCTTCACCGTAGACATCATACTGCCTTCTTTTTTCAGGGTTACTAAGAACTGCGTACGCATTACCTATAGCTGTTGGAAGTCCAAAAAAACAAAACAAATGAGTAGATGACATGCAAAATTACGTGTAATGACTGCTGACAAACTGAAACAATGAGTTTAAAGAGACAGTTCACCCAAAATTTTACATTTTATCATCATTAACTTATCTTTCATATGTTCTAAACAATAATGGGATTCATTCTAAGGTTAAAAAGATGATATTCTGAAGAAACAGGAATGGAAACAGCAGCCATTGACTTCCATTCTATGTTTTTTCAATACAAGAATGTCAATGGCTTAATTGAAATAAAATTGCAAATGTGAAGCTGTGATTGTCATGCACATCTAGTCAGGAAAGCACGGTTGTGTGATCAGTAGAAAACTAGTCAGAAACGATAATCACAAAGAAAAACTCAGGAAATCCCCATAGGGATTGCTGAAAAAACAAGATTTAACTAGTTTTATTGATTCAACGTGACTAATAAACACATGACGACGAAATCATCTCAAAAAGGGATATAATTCAAACCCTCAACTAAATTTATGAAAGGACTTGAGAGTAAAAACATGTTATCAAATGTAGTATTTTCACATGCTTTTCAGATGTAGCTGAATTTACAACACAGATTCGTAGGTGTCAGCTGTCATCGCCACAAAACAATTACCTTGATTTCATTATTTCTGTAGAAAATTATGAATGTGATTTTGTGTATCTTGTCAGTGAACAACGACTCTGGAGTAAATGACGCTACTAGGTTGATGCAATAGTCTAGTATTAACCTGCAACACTGATTCTGTCAATTGCTCTTATCAAAAAGTCATAATAGAAGTTTATTGTATTATTTTGGTGTTTTGATACAACCGATTGACACCCAATTGGCACTAATTCAAAAGTGAAAGTAATCAAACAGTGGACAGAACTTGTGAGCTTTATAACAGACCCCTGTCTCCAGTGATACCAACTATCAGTGTTACCCCATGTCAGTTAACTGGTGGGAAAATTTTGCCACCATCACAACCCTAGTTGCTACATCTGAAAACACATGTGGAGTCTTACTGGAACCAGATTTACGGACAAGAAGCACATCAAAATCGATCAATCGTCAAGCCCTACTTCCAATATTATTTAAAATATCCTCTTTTGTGTTCAAAACTCAGAAAACTAAACTCATACAGGTTTAAAACGACTTTAGTGCAAGTAAATGGTGAGTATATCATCACTTTTGGGTGAACTGTGCCTTTTACAATATGCTTAGAGCAAAGTTCTTTTTGATTTTTCATTTAGGGAAAAAAGAAGTCCAAAATCAGTGATGCTAAGCTTGGTCCTGGCCCTGATACCAAAATGCCTAATACTGAATACCAAAAACTGATACCACACAGCATGTTCACAGCAAAACACATAAAACAGAATAAATTGATATAACAATGGTTGTCTATAGATGTATACAATTGATAGAACGTTACACAATAATTTAATATTCATGCCTGTATAGCTGTGAGAGAGCAGATAAGTGAAGCCTGTTGAGTGGATTGAGAATGCTTCCTTTCACCACAGACATCAATGGAAAGTCTGTAGTTCGATTGGAGATGTCGACAACGAAAAAAAAAAAAAAAGGTAAAATAGTGCCCATATTGCAGAATTACTTTATGGTAACATGAGGAAAATAGAGCAAGAAAGCACATACATCTGCTGTATGATCTTGAATGTGGAGTGGACATGAACTGAACATGAGTGCATCACTTTGCTTTAAACTTAATTGTAGCATTACACAAACAGAAGATACACTGGCCTTTCACAATAAACAACATTTTGGCCTGTTAAAAACTGACAAATCTCTTTTATTGTTGCATGTGATTTGCTTGGTTGATGTTGCTCAAGTTTTATGATTTTTGCATACAGTGTGGTTCAATACATTATAATAAATGGCATGTTTTATTTTACTGCGATCTATATTGCAACATTGAGTATCATGTTTTAAGAGAAGAAATGAATAGCTCTATTTGGAACGAATTCATCATTTTAGATCATAGGTGTCCAACTCGATTCCTGGAGGGCCGCAGCTTTGTGCAGTTTTGCTCTGACCTTAATTAAACACACCTGATCCAACTAATCAGGTGTTTAAGACTACTAGAGACTATTAAGTAGGTGCGAGTTGGAGGTAGTTGAAGCTAAACTGTAGAGCCGTGGCCCTCCAGGAATTGAGTTTGAGACCATTGTTGTGGATTGATTAAGACGACTTTGTAGTGGAGTGCATCTGCTTAAAATGTAATAACGCATGAATGTGCGAATATAAAACCTACTTTACCTCAACTCTATAACTTAGTCACCTTGACCAATCGTTAGTTTGATGGTGTTCACCACCCGAAGCAAACTTCAATTTGGCAAGCAGTTTTGAACTTCATTTTAACCCAAGTTTGTCATAATTTGAGTCACAACAGTTTGTTTTTCGATTTCTCTTTCAGTATATGAGGGCATTATGGCAGGTACGTTACCTTTAAATGCTTCAGTGGCACCAGGTGCATGGTTTTTATCTGGATGAAACTTCAGAGCCAATTTTCGGTAAGCTTTTTTCAAATCCTCCTCAGAGGCTTCTTTACTGACTCCAAGAGTCTCATAATAGTCCTTACATCTCTTTATTCTGCATCATTGGAAACACGGATCACAGTTTAATGAACAAAAAAAGGCAAATAAACCACTACATGCATGTATAAACAATACTAAAAAAAAACTGACCTTTTGACAGCATCCAGCTGCTCTGATGTGTAAGGTTTGGCTGATTCTGTGGCACTATGACCAGAGGACTGGTCTTCCGTTTTGTGGTTTCTATTTCGTAAACCATGAGGTTCTCCATTGTTTTCTTCACTTGTGGAAGGTCCTCCGTTCATGATAATAGACTCTAATAAAGCTGAGAGAAGAGCACTTGCATTTTTAATAACAATCAATGTTTGCTAATCGTTTAGCCATCTGTTCAGACTGTCATCCCACTCTACAGTATATATCTAACGTTATATTTAAAAGAACGTATTTTAATTAGTTAATTTAAACATTTTAATTACTTTATTACGTAATTTCGATTTTGTTTTGTATTCACATATGTAAATACTAACACTCAAACAGATATTGAACAGAAGTGATAAAAACGGAAGTTAAACAGTTCGATAACGAACAGTTCGATCAAATAAAAGTATAAACTTCTGTTTTCCGTAGTCATAATAAGAGCTCGAGATGTCAGGGCCTTCATTAGCGTCTAACTACAGACTTGAGGTTCTCTAGTGGCCCTTTAACAAACCTCTTACGATCTCTGTTTTACACATATTTATATTACACGCACATCTCGCCTTGTCGGTGGGAAACAGCCTCTGTGCCTTTTCGAGAAACCGTCTGGCTTTGTCCTGTTCATTATCCCGCAGCGCTGCGATCGCTATTTCGATGCAGCGGTCCGCTTCGTCCTTATTTGAGTCCATTTTGACGGCGGAACTGATGACTGATCGCTTTCCTGACGCAAAGGCGCAGCTTGATGACGTTTTAGCAACGTCAAGAGTTTTTTACTAGTGAATAGTCCGTCCACCCTTTAGCTCTGTTGGTTTTAAACGCGCAAATAATGGTATTTGAATTGAGTAAGTACATTTAAGTGAATACAATTAAAAATGTAAAATAATAATTCGTGTTTAACTGATATATGAAGTAATTTGTTTTGCAATTAGATTAATTTTTCGTTTTCTTACCAATTTTTAAAAATAATTTTCCATGTGTGTGTCTATCAAATATTTTCAACAGACAACAAATCTAAATATATATATATATATATATATATATATATATATATATATATATATATATATATATATATATATATATATTAGAATTTAATTATTTAATTTACTAGCTTATAATAACAAAAACAGCAATGTTAATAATAATATTGATGATAATTATTATGATGATGAATTTCATTATTATTATTATTATTTACAATCATGGAATTGGGGACCAATGGGAGCCTGTTATTGAACAAAATTATAGTTAACTCTTACAATAACATTTTAACTGTAATAAAAACAAGTAAATATGCAATTAATAAAAATATTCTATTTCCGTAAATCTACGGAAGTTGAAGTCATGAAACAGAGTGGGCGCGCTAGTACAAAGTAACGCCACTGCAGTCTTTGATGTCGCGCGCCGTTTCATGGAAATGTTTTTAAGTTGTTTTGTGCACACGGAAAAAGGTAGAGAGAACAATATTTGTTTAAACAAATTGTTTACATATTTATGCTCAGAGACAGACTATATCCAAAACACCAACGTGAAACATAATTTGACTGCAGCGTTTTTGTCACTTGATAGAGTGAAGAAGTACACTTAAGATTCCACCAATGTCGTCTGCATTTAAAGCAATGCGTTTACATTTAACCTGCCCATTGCCGAAACAAGTCATTAATATACCCCAAACACTCTTTAGTTATTTAATAACAAATCAACGTGCTATCAATAACAGCTGCAAACCGGTGAAAACAAGCAACGCAAAGAAACCAAAACTTCCAACTACCAAACTCTCTTGGGAAGAAAGACTGTCAGACACTGTGACTCCTCTGTGGAGAATGACTTATGAGGATCAGCTTCAATGGAAATACGAGCATCAGAAGAAGATCCTACTTAAGATGATGAAGGAACTGTCTCAGGATCCAACACGTGCTTTTTCAGACCACTTAAACTTCCCTTTGCTTCCCATTGTAGCTTCACCGGTGAGAGATGGATACCGCAACAAATCCACCTTCTCTGTCAACAAAGGAATCGATGGGAATCCGAAAACTCTCGGATTCTACATTGGCACAGGAAAAGCGGGTAACATTGTATGCGTCCATGCTGATCATCTCCTGAGCATCCCTTCAAAACACAAAATGGTTGCAAGGTGCTATGAAGATTTTATACGCCTCTCACCGCTCAGGCCGTGCATCTTATTTGACGACGGCGGTCACTGGAGAGAAATCACAATAAGAACCAACTCCACCGGCCACACCATGGCTATAGTGTACTTTCATCCTCAATCTCTGACGCCTGAGGAGACAGACATCCATAAAGCTGCTCTGGTGGAGTATTTTACACAAGGTCCCGGAGCAATTTGCCAGCTGGACTCCCTTTACTTTCAGGAGACCACAATGACCCGTTGCAGTCATGAACAATCCCAGTATCAGCTTCTATATGGACAGACTCATATATATGAGGAGGTGCTCGGATTTAAGTTTCGTATTTCTCCTGATTCTTTCTTCCAGGTGAATCGGGAAGCAGCGGAGGCTTTGTATAAGACTGTGGCAGAGCTCAGTCAGCCTTGTGTTGGTGGCACCCTGCTGGATGTCTGTTGTGGCACTGGAGCCATCGGAATTTCGTTATCACCACAGATGGAGAGAGTCATTGGGATAGAGCTCATTGAGCAAGCAGTGGAGGATGCCAAGTTTAATGCAGCACTAAACAGAGTTTGTAATTGTGAATTTCTTGCAGGCAAAGCGGAAGTTGTTTTGCCAGATCTGATGGGAAGTTTGAGTTCTGATGGAGGCCTGACAGCCGTTGTCAATCCCTCCAGGGCTGGTTTGCATTATCGGGTGGTCCGAGCTTTGAGGAACCACTCAGCCATAAGAAGGCTTGTTTATATTTCATGTAAACCAGACGGGGAGGCGATGAGGAACTTTAGAGAGCTCTGCTGTAGTGTAGGTTTGGTTAGAAGAATCACTGGAGAAGCCTTCAAACCAGTCGTGGCTGTGCCTGTAGACCTGTTTCCACACACTCCTCACTGTGAACTGGTGCTTGTGTTTGAGCGATAAATGGATAGTGTTTTTGTAAAAGTGTTTGTGTACATATTTATGTCATTAAATGTCAATGCTAAATTGTCACTGCACTTAATGATATAGTCTCACATGTTTATTTGCAGCTACACCTAAAACTGCATTTATGCAATAACTGCAATCGAAATTATAAACTTTATACAATATAAGTATTTAAACTTGTTTAATTTCAGCTAGTTTCCAAGGTATTTACTTTAGTTCAAGTTGATTTAGTAAAATAGGAATAAAAATGATTGAAATGATAATAATGATGTAAACAAAACAAAAAAAATCATAAAACCAAAATGAAAGTTAAACTGCAGCATAAACGGTTATCAATTATTTTAGTATCAATACAAACTATATCATTATGAAACAAAACTAACTTGAACATGGCAATAAATATATTAAAGAAAATTCAAATAAAATAAAATAAATATTTATTTTAGTTCAATGTAAAAATATTACATATCGACTTACAATGCATCTGGAAAGTATTCATAGCGCTTCACTTTTTTCACATTTTTTTATGTTGCAGCATTATTCCAAAATGAACTAAATTCATCTATTACTTCAAAATTCTACACACAATACTCCATAATGACAATGTGAAAAGAAATGTTTTTGAAATTGTTGCAAATTTATTAAAAATAAATAATTTAAAACATCACATGTACAGAGTATTCAAAGCATTTGTGTAAGGCTCTAAATTGAGCTCAGGTACATTCTGTTTCCACTGATCATTCCTGAGATGTTTCAGCAGCTTAATTGAAGTCACCTTTGATAAATTCAGTTGATTGGAGATTATTTGAAATGGCATACACCTGTCTATATAAGGTCCCAGGGTTGATAGTGCATGTCAAAGCACAAACCAAGCATTAGGACAAAGGAATTGTCTCAAGGCACAAGGCTGGGGAAGGTTACAGAAAAATTTCTGCTGCTCTGAAAGTTCCAAAGAGCACAGTGGCCTTCATTATCCATTAGTGAAAGATGTTTGGAAGAGCCCAGACCTAAATCCTATTGAACATCTCTGGAGAGATCTGAAAATGGCTGTACACTGTCGCTTTCCATCCAACCTGATAGAGCTTGAGAGGTACTGCAAAGAGGAATGGACAAAAGTTCGCAAAGACAGGTGTGCCAAGCTTGTGGCATTGTTGCTAAAGGTGCATCAACAAAGTACTAAGCAAAGGCTATAGGAATTATTATGCAAATGTGATTTTTCAGGTTAATTATTTGTAATAAATTTGTAACAATTTCAAAAAAATCTTTTTTTTTCACATTGTCATTATAGGGTATTGTGTTTGAGGAAATACATACATTTAATCAATTTTGGAATAAGACTGTAACAAAAAAAAAAAACAGGAAAACTTTCTGGATGCACTATATAATATCATAAAATAAAACAGTCATTAAAACAAGATCATTTGAAAAATATCTTTATATAATATATTTCCTTACAAAGGAAGTAAATTATAACCAACAGTTTGGTTACTATTATTCTTTAAAATATATTTCTGCTTTGAAAGACAGAGAAATGTATACTTTTGAAAAAAAGAAGGTTTAAAACAATGGCTTGGACCCGGAAAGAGTATTCATACGTCTCGACTTAACAAGCAGATCGTTTGCTTACTCAATTCATGTGAAATGTGCAATTATTTAAAAGGAATCGCATCATTCTTTGTAAGTATTTTTATGTTGACAAGACAAAGTTAAAAGTGTCCTATACTATTTGAAATTTACAACAATATTAACTAATTTATTGAGCTGTTAGTAATCTATAAACGTTCATTGAACTGTTAAAATATATTTTCTCTTGTGCTCTTTAAAGCAAAATCATCAGTAGTGTGATATTACACTCGTTGTCTGTAATATATTTTGACACATTTTATTTTGTTTTATATTGACATATATTTTAACTATATCATATAATAATTAAGGGTCAAAAAGCTCATTCAGTTCCAACAGAGGCATATAACTGCACTCTACAGGCTACATCTTACGTTAACCTTAGCAGATCCCCTACATGTTCACTAGGGGGTGCTGTTATGTCAACCCTCCATCTTGAGCAGTGCTACATCTATCTAAATCTGAAAGAAAGCTTGGCTTTTGAAATTTTCTAACAGGATTTTTGAGGTGAGAAGGTATGTATGATCCTTGTGAAATTAGACAAAGTTTTGAAAATGTGTGACAGTGAAGAGCATGTTAATATAGTAAAAGAATTTGAATGCTCTTTCTCTATTTGTGTATACTGGGCTTCAGCACAGCTACATGCGACAGAAGTGCTGATGATGGGTTGAGTGAAGCATGATTATAATGAATCACCTGCAGACCTAGACAACAAAAGGTGTAGTAAGTGCACAAATTGGGCAGACATGAGGAAATGGTTGACTCTTTGACCACAGTCACATGACTAATTGTCTAATAGTGCTGTTGTTAGACATGAGTGCAAAATAAAATCCCATTTAATTACTGTAATGTGCTCAGCAGCACAGAGATGAGAATCTGGCCATGGGAAATTATAGCCTCATTCCCAAAAGCAGTTATATCAATCTGTTTAAGTAAATGCTGTTGCTATTTTAAGCTTACAACCCATTGTTTTTTTTAACTGTTTAAACACAATTTAAGGACTTCGGTAGATGAACTGCATGTTGGAAAATGGGTTGTATTTATCAGGAGGACTGAACTAAATAAAAAGCTGTCACTGGGTGGGACTATTTCAGAAGGTGCAAATAAAGGGTGCATACTGGTTACAAATTAGTAGAAAAATGTAATGAGGTGCATTTTAAGTATATGTAACTTTTAGGTACTGATATGGGCTCTTTATGTACATATGTTAACCTTTTCAGCAGCTCTTGTCCCTTTATTTCTGACAGTAGTAACAAAATATTCACTTTTTTAAACCAAAAAAAATCTAATTTACACAAATATTTCATAACACTTACAGGTCTCATTACACATGTGAAATAGAAATATGCTGAAAGTTAGAGATGATGATTTACCGGTTTGTAAACTTTCAGGATGCGCACACAGCAAAGTTGCAGAAAAAAACGAGAGCGCTAGCATTTATAGTGAGTGAATGACTTCAATTGCAGTGCAGAGTTTGTTGTATTAGAGATAAATTATTGATTACATATTATATATATTATTTGCATAATGCTTTCAGTGTATTATAACAGCTTGTCACCCAGTGATAACCAATGTTCTTCTGCAAAATTAACGTTAAAGTAAGCAGCGTTCGTCTGACAGGACCATTTGCGATAGCACCCTCCCATTGGATATTGGATAAGAGGAAATGGCCAAGAATCCACCCCGAAATATACATCTCACATTGAAACTAAGTAATTTTACAAAAGGGAAGTTAAAGGCAGACAAGTCTTTGCATGGCAACGATTTTGTTCTGTGTGGTCATGTGCAATTTAAGTTATCTATTTTTGGACTCCTCCTCCTACCGCACAACACGACATGTTTGCTATTGCAACTCGTCTTTTTTTGCAACCGGCATGCGCGGTTGAATCCGTGTGACGTTGGTAATTCCTTTATAGCATATAAAGGAAGATAAAGTCAAATGTTTGAAAACATTAACATTTGTTTGCTCTACAAATCATAAAGGAGAGTCAAAAAAGTCCCATCTAATTTGGAACAGTATTTAATTGATATAAATAAACAAAAAGGACTACATAAAAGACATGTCGCATGCATATATAACAGACTAATTAAGGATTCAACAGATAATAACACTCTTAATGTCAAGGCAATGTGGGAATCTGAACTTGACGAAAAAATTGACGATGAGATTTGGGAAAACATATAGATTAGAATCTCATAAAGGAAACAATAGCCATAACTGGAAAGAGTTTGACTGGAAAACAAATATTAGGTTTTTTAGAACACCATTGATGGTGTAAAAATATGTTAACAGTCCACCATCACAGGAATGCTGGACGGATTGCGGGAATGTAAATAATTACACACATACAGTTGAAGTCAGAATTATTAGCCCCCATGTTTATTTTTTCCCCCAATTTCTGTTTAACTAAGATTTTTTTAACACATTTCTGATAACTGATTTACTTTATCTTTGCCATGATGACAGTACATAATATTTTACTAGATATTTTTCAAGACACTTCTATACAGCTTAAAGTGACATTTAAAAGCTTAACAGGTTAATTGGGTTAACTAGACAGGTTAGGGTAATTAGGCAAGTTATTATATATAATAGTTTGTTATGTAGACAAGCAAAAAATATAAAAGGGTTAATAATTTTGACCTTAAAATAGTTTTTAAAAAATAAAAAAACTGCTTTTATTTTAGCCAAAATCAAACAAATAAGACTTTCTCCAGACGAAAAAATATTATCAGACATACTGTAAAAATTTCCCTGCTCTGTTAAACTTCATTTAAGAAATATTAAAAAAAAAAAAAAAAAAAAAAAGGTTAAAGGGGGGCTAATAATTCCGACTTTAACTGTGTATTTTGTGAATGTCCAAAGTTACTGGCATTTTGTCAAGCAGTAAAGATTGAGATAATAAATATTATGCAGTTAGATCTACCTTTTACTCCCCTGTTTTTCCTGCTTATATCCTACCCCAGGATGTATATAATAAAAACCATTTACTACATATACTTTTACTAAGTGTAAAAAAAGCCACACCCTCCAACAATAGCACAGTGGATAAAAAAAATTAAATCAATATATAGAATGAAATGAATGACTGCTCAACTTCAAGTGAAATTGGATATTTTTTAACAAAGATGCGCAGCTGACTATGGCAGATGAGCTAGTATTTCCAGCTGTATCCTTTGAAATTTAAAAATGATGTATGTGTCTTTTTGTAATTTGTTTTTATTTACTAGTAGTGTTACTTATTATTATTATTATTATTTTATTAACTGCTGCTGTCACTGACTATTTCTGTAGAATGTTTAATGTATAACTATAAAGTATATAAAATATATAATCTATATATAAATTTGTTTGCTCTCCGAAGCTGAATTTCTTGGATTAAAAACTATTGTATCAACAAAACGGCAGTTATTGTAAGAATTTATTTTGGCTTTTTATTGGAACATGTTTAAAAAATGTAATTTATTCCTATAATATGAATTTGATTTAAAAATCATGCATTAGCTACCTTAATCTTTAATGTCATACAAATTTTCCAAAAGTGTCATATTTTTATGTTTATTTGTATTCATGTTAGGCATTCTAAATCAAGACATAGCCTACTTTATATATTTTGTGACATTGCTTGGCAAAACATTCTAGAAAATATACCTATTTGTGCTAGAAGACCTGTGTTTTCCAATTTACTCACGGCCATTAAAATTCTCAAAGCCTTGTTGAAATTTGAAGCTGATCTGTATCGCACAGGGAGAGTAAACAGCTGATGTGTTTGGTTATGAAAACGTGGATGGCGTCCACAAGAGCATCAGATAGCCAGGCAACCAATGAAACTGGTAGGGCTAGATAGCATCCTTGCAGCCTCGCCCAACTGCATCATTTTAAACGAAATCAGAGGCTTAGGCACGCAAAAAATTAAACCAGTCGACGGGAGCTTCTGTATTCTCGCTTTAATCATACTGCGATCATTCTTTATGGTTGCATCGCAAGCAAGGTAAGCGGGATGCAGCAGACAGATGCACCTTTATTCCAGCGCCTGCGTTTATTGTCACACCCATTTTGTGCAGAATTGATCGAGTCCGCGGTTTGATGCTTTGTCTGCTAAATCAATAATAACCGAAATGACAGATGGTTCTTCTTCGCCGGCGGTCGTGAAAATATAATCTACTCGTTTTCTTTGCAGGAGGCAGTACACGAGCACAGAAGCAATGGCCGATGTGACGACGACGACAGAGGATGTTTTTGATGATTCTTATGTGGAGAAACCGGGCCCGAGTCCTCCGGTACAAATCGTATGGAGAAATGTCATATTAATGACTCTATTGCACCTAGGAGCGCTTTATGGAATGACGATTCTTCCTTTTGTCTCTTCCTTAACCCTCATATGGAGTAAGTGTTATTGTATATTCTGTGAATAGATTCATGATATTTGAGACTGGTTCTAATAGCACACACTGTTCCTGTGATTATTGCGTTTTTATTTTTCGGATCTAATGATAAATTATTGTCAGTTTTGCAATGTTTGTAACAAACACTATTCATATTCTTGTCAAAAATCTATTCTTTACACATTAATTGTTTAAATTGATGCAAGCTGTGCTGCTCTTGCTACTATGACCTACATCCTAACAGGGTGAGTTGCTACGACACACTTAGATGTTCTGTTTTGTCTTTTATTAAAGTAATCAGTTTATAAACCAATACTATTCTTAAAGCAATTGGTATATATATATATATATTTGAAAACTAATTCAAATGTAATATAAATGTAGATATTATTATCTATATATATTAAATCATTATAAATTAAGGGGGAAAATAGTTAAATGGTTGCTTTCACAGTTGTGTTTAGTAAAAGTTATCAAATGTCCAGTAAAAGTTAAATCAATACAAATTCACTTTAATTATCAGTTTACATCTGATATGAAATCTAGAGTAACTCAAACGTTTATTATTTTCTATATATTTCATATATATACAGCTGCACTCAAAAATTATGTATAATGGTTTATACTACTTTTAAAAATGAGCTGAAATAACACAAATCCATTAGCTCTTTTTGGGACAACCTAATCGTTATAAGTTCAATGCACTTACATTTGTAAAAACTGATAAGTTGACTGAATTCCTTCATGTCAACACAAATCCAATGTGTGCAACCCAGAATTTTTTACAGTGTATGGAAAACCATTCGAAAATGATCAGTCACACTGGATTGATAATTTATAATTATGTGTTTTTGTCTTCTAACTTAGCAGTAAAAATGTCATTCAGACCATTGTTGGAATATCTAGCCTATTCCATGCGTGTTCAAGAGAAAAGGTCAGGAGAGGTTTTTCTTCAATGCCAAAAATCGTAACAATTTATTAGATACAAATGAATAATTCGATGACAGAGCTCTGGGTTACGTTACCCCAATGCAATACAAGAATTACATTCAAGAGGTTCGCAACTAACATACATTTCCTGACTTCAGCATATATACACCACCGATCTTAACAGGTGGAGTTTTGGTGTAACGTCACTTGTCAGTCATTGTTCAGTCCTCCATTGGCCGCCCCTTCGGCATACTTCCTCTTTTTCTATGAATTCTCTGCCCAACAACAAAGTATACATCTTTCTGTGTTCTGTGTTCAGTTTTAACACCTCTCTTCAGACAGGAAGTTTCTGCAGAGCTGAATTTAATTTTGGACCCGCATCTATCTACTTCTGCAAAAATGCTAATTAGTATGCACAGCACTCACCCACAACATTAGAAATTCAGTTAATATATGACCCTTACATGACCAATACAAATAATTGTTTGATTAAAAGAAAAGAGACAAAAAATAATAAAAAATGGTTCCTATTATCCAAAACCATCAAATCAATCAATTTGTCAAAATAAGAAATAATATGCCATGTTTATATTCATTTAAAGACAACACAGTAAGTTTTAACTTCAGAAGAGATATGTATTCAATAAATCAGAATAATCCTAACTTTCAGTCACACTAAATTAATATTTTGATATTTATTTTGACTAGTTGTAATTTTCTTTAAAAATAGCTCTAAATGACAGTTTACATAATATTGGGGGGGAAAAAAGATGTATTAGATTGATCAAGATCTAAATGTTATTCGATTGTTGAATAAAACTCATCATTTAAATCTTGCACATTTAGAGAAACAGAGATTTTTCATCCTTTTTATTAAACTTTAAAAAGATTATATGAGGAATTTAGTCATGACAGCATGATTTTAGTTCATAGTAACTTATTCAACAAAGTTAATCATGTTCTAACTTAATTTTTTTAAGTTACACAAGCTGTTTTAAGTCAATTTAACATGATATAAGTTCAATAAGTAAGACCAGACAGAATCTGCGGCCATTTTTTGCTTTTTCTGCTGAAAAAAATCTGCAAATTTATGTGGAATGATTTTGGCAGTATCATAAAAACATAATATATGAAAAAAAAAATGTTTTACTTTTCTTTAATGTTTATAATGCAAATCCAATTAGATCCGCTTGTTTGGTAAACAAATCAAGTCTCTCAAATAATATATCTACTAAAAAACAGAAAATATGACTTTACAAACTGAATTGTAAATAAATCACAATAGTGTCACAATAATATTAGTGAAATTAATTTAAAAACTGCATAAATATACATTTACACACATTTACACAAGTATAACAAGAGAATGATGGGCTAAAAATCTGCAGATTTCTGCATGCACAGATTCCGTATGGGCCTACTCATAAGGTTAATTTTGATTCAGTTGAAAAAAAATGTTAAGGCCACCATGGACAACACTCCCAGGTTTCCCTCCCTTTCTTTCTGTGCAGGTATTTCCTCACGTGTGTTCAGGTCTTACAGAGCCAAATCTGTGATTACTATTCTCTGATATCATCAACTGATGTGTCATTGTTTTTCCTGATGTAAAAGTATGTCAGGCCACTTTGTCTCAGCTAAATTTGTGCAGCTTGCATCTGTGTGAGTGAGCTAGCAAGACAGTCCCGTGAATAACTTGAAATCTGACCAAAAGCCACAACTGTGCTCCACTGTTGTGTACATTTTAGGCATCACGACTCCGCATAATATTGCACTCTTTCAAACAAAGAACGATTGCTGTCGAAATAGGCGCTCCATTGTAAATTGAGCAGGGTCATAACAGTGTGCCCTTTTTCACAGTCTGTGGCCTGGTATCCCACATCCCTCGCAGCCTTGTCTGACAACACACAGCGAGACATTTTGTCCTCTCAAGGGCAACACACACCGTTACACACTATACAAGCTGTGTTGCAGTCCAGACTCATTTGTTTCTAAATATTCTGTTCTGTTTTCTCTCTTAATGTGACAGCGGGAGTGTGTTTCATGGTAAGTGCTCTAGGAATAACTGCCGGCGCCCATCGCCTCTGGAGCCACCGGTCCTACAGGGCCTCACTGCCATTACGGATCTTCCTAGCAGTCGCAAACTCTATGGCTTTTCAGGTAAAACATGTGATGAAGTGGTGTACAACAGTACAGAGATTGTTCACCCCAAATTAAGATACTGCCATCATTACTGACCTTTTATTGGTTGAACTTTAAAAAACATCTTATTTTGAGTCACTTGCTACTGTGTCAGCTGTAGCCATGGGACAGTAAACAGTCTCAAGGTTTACCGCAGTTTGGAAAAGTCACAGATTTAAAACCACTAAAACTTTTCGTTTTACATGATGTCAGAGACTATTTTATCTATCTATTTGTTTATTTATTTATTTATTTATTTATTACAGTGTGTTAAGCAGCAAAGGACCATCCACATCAAAAGCTACTGGTCAGCCTATGCTTTAGCAAACATTTGAAAATCGAATACATTTTTTACCCCGAAATTTAAAAAGAACTTTTTTTTGAGTAGCAATCACAATACTGTGAAACCATGTTATTTTTATTTAAGGTTATCATAGTTATTAAGGTGCTGTATGTAGGTTTTTTGACTGTTCTAAAGCATAAAAATACAATAATATATTGGCAGATATTTAAGAAACATGATAAATGAACATTTCTGTTTATCTGAAAAACAATGCTAAAGTCAGATATTCTGCTTTGAAAATGTGGGTTAGATGCCGGAACTCTGTCCTTGTTTTGGTTCTTTTAACCCATCCAATGCTAGTTTAACCAATTATATTTCAGCACCCCGGGTTGCCATGTTGAAAACAGCATATTTCATTCATTTAGTCAGAAAGGCTCTAAAAGTGTGCGTCCCTGACCGAAATGCGATCTCCGGTAGACAATAGCAGACTCCGAAATGAGACGCAGATTCAAAGTTCCACAAGAGGTAGTTAGTTAACAAATAATATAAGTATTATCAACGTAAACATTAGGTGAGCAGGTTAAATTGTAACCTCGTGTCATAATAACATGCTACATGACGAGATTTGCAGTGATGAGCAATTTGGCTGTTTGCACTGGACAAAACAGGACAGAAATTTAAATACAGCCATACAGAAGCATAGAATAGTGCACTTACTGCACTCCAACAAAAATGGTAAGGTTTACAATCTAATTAAAACATATTAAACCTCTTTAACATTATTTAATGTAAGTGCAGAATCATTATGTGTTGGTTTTCAAGATCTGTGGTGAAATATCTGCTGCTGCTTTCAGTAGTATGGCAATAGATGTCCTGTAAACTGGCATTTAAACTAACATTATTAGCATTTAACACTGAATAACGCACATAAGGTGTACATGAGGAGATCATTGTCAGTTTTCTTTTGATCATCTGCAAGAAATAAAAGCTGTTTCTAAAATATAAATTCCAGGTGTTGATTAGAACAAAAACTCATTTTAATGTTCCTTCTGCCGTTGATTTCATTTAGACCACAATTTAAATCAGCCTTAAGGTTTGATAGTCAGGCACACTTCTGTTGATTTCATCAGTCTGGCAACCTGCGCTTGCGTGTGAAGAAGTAGATCTGAGTTTTTAAAGATATTTTAGATTAAATATGACAGATTAGATTAAATATGACCAAAAATAATGACTTTATTTAACAGTTTCTTCTCCTCAGTGTCAGTATAGTGCACACAATCACAAAAGCAATGTGAATGTTAAGCAAGAATGCTTAACATTCTTCAAATATCTTCTTTTATGTTCAAGAATTTCATACAGTTTGTAAAAATATCAGGATGAATGCAATTAAATTTGTGGTTGAACTGTCCCTTTAAATAATGCAGTAAATGTGAATGCGGCTCAGGTGGATGTAGTTTGGTGTTGTGGTTTAAGATCTGGGCTAATAGGTTCACAGCCCACAAGAACCAAGCGATCGCCATTGTGCTTTTTAGCAAAGCAATTAACCTTGGTATGCCCACCTGGGATTGTTCCTGTAATAAGTGTACTGTAAGAGGCTGTAAAAGTTTCATTCATTTGTGGCCAACTGGAAACACAAGCTCACATGAAGTTGCTTTGTGTTTTGCTCTGCTCACATTTCAAGTTTGGTAAACTACTGTGAGAAAGAACAGCACAAAGGTTTTCACCGTGGTGCTACTTTTTTTAAAAGTACATGTTTGCACCTGATATACATGCAGAATATTTAATCTGTTTGGTGATTTTTGTGCTTTTGAAAAGGTACCACCCCAGTGACATCTTTAGTACCTTTTTCAAATTGTGTCTGACCTGCGAATTACTGTCAGGATTATGAAGGTTAAAGTGTCATGGTGCAACCTCTTGCAACCAGTCCACAATTAAAGGAATGCAACTTTTAGTTTTGCATGGTTGCAAATTGCAGTAAACAAAAGCAAATCACCTTTTGTGTTCCTATTTGAATGTATTTTACGCAGAATCTTTTGGGAAAGATGCAGCATGATGCCACATTGCAAGCATTTCATTGTCCATGAAAATACTATGCACCAAAGGGTTTTATTTATAGCTGAAAATTCTAATGAGTTATAACGTTTAACTGATCATAGTGAGATTAATTACATTTGTAACTGCTACATTAATGTTTATTCCTATTTAGAATGATATCTATGAGTGGGCCAGAGATCACCGCGTCCATCACAAGTTTTCTGAGACGGATGCAGACCCCCACAACGCTCGCAGAGGATTCTTCTTTGCTCACATCGGCTGGCTACTGGTCCGTAAACACCCAGAAGTCATTGATAAAGGACGCAAGCTGACGTTTGAAGATCTAAAAGCAGACAGTGTTGTAATGTTTCAGAGGAGGTCAGTAAGATTTTTTTGTTTTGTTTGTTTTTTTAAAATTGAATTAAAAAAGAATAATCTGTGCTAAATCGGCGCGGTGACTCAGTGCTTAGCACTGTTGGCTCACAGCAAGAACGTCGCTGGTTTGAGTCCCAGCTGGGTCAGTTGGCATTTCTGTGTGAAGTTTGCATGTTCTCCCGGTGTTTGCGTGGGTTTCCTCCGGGTGCTCTGGTTTCCCCTACAGTCCAAGGACACGAGCTATGAGTGAACTGGATGTACTAAATTAGCTGTAGTTTATGAGTGTGTGTGTGAATGTGACAGTGTGCGTGTTTCCCAGTACAAGGTTGCTGCTGGAAGGGCATCCCCTGCATAAAACAAATGCTTTTCATTCTGCTGTGGTGACCCCTGATAAATAATGGACTAATCTGAAGGAAAATGAATGAATAGTCTAGAATAGTCCAGAAAAATATTGCAGGCAAATATATTTAAAACGGGCTAAGATTTTTCAAATTAACCATAATCAGAAATATTTATTAAGCTACAAATAAACATATCAGCAAAATTTTTGTAGGAACATCTGACACTAAAAACTGAAGTAACTGTGATGAAAATTGAGCTTTTGACTGAATTGCAATCAATTAAATGTACTATATATTACAATGAAAAACAGCTGTTTAAAGTAGTTTTTTTATTGTTGTTTTTGATCAAATAAATGCAGCTTTGCTCAGAGCGTTCATTTTATAGACCAAAAACGTTTGACACAGAACACTACTTGTACTGAAAAAAAGTCTATTCATAGCAGCATTTATGTCAGTTTTGCTTTATATTAAATGTTATGTTTACTATTTAATTTGGATAATTTAAAATCAATGTAGTTGGCGATTCACATTATTTTTGTTACTACAAGAAATTACTATGTATTGATTATTTACAGTTTTAACCCAAAAAATGACCAGTCTGTCAGATAAAGAAGAGCCGGAGTCAGAGAATCAAATAAATAAATAGTTTACTGTATACTGTTTGCAGATTCATCAGCAGAAGCCAGCTTCAACAAGTTCCTAGGCCGCTCTGCTTACAATCACATATCAACATCAATTATACTCTCACATAACGTCATTAACTGTGTCATACATATATGTGTTTTAACCTGATTGGTTAAGACACAGATAGGCTTGGAAAATTTCCATGTGGGTGCGTACACACAATTCTGAACAATATCTCAAGCATAAATAAACGTCAGACATCCACTTGACCAGGGGTGTCCAAACTCGGTCCTGAAGGGCCGGTGTCCTGGAGAGTTTAGCTCCAACCCAATCAAACACACCTGAACCAGCTAAACAAGCACTTACTAGATCAGGTATGTCCAAACTCGGTCCTGGAGGGCTGGTGTCCTGCATGGTTTAGCTCCAACTTCCTTCAACACATCTGCCTGAAAGTTTCTAGAACAACTAGAAAGAGCATGAGTTGGTTTGGGTGTATTTAAATGGGGTTGGAACCTAAATATGCATGACACCCGCCCTCTAGGACAGAGTTTGGACACCACTGCACTAGACTGTTTAGTGCTGACCCCAGACCAGTGAAAAGGATCTACAATCAAATAGAACACTCACTTAAAGTCCAATCTGTTTCTTACCCAAGGCTGAGAGTGTACTCTCAGCTGTCTTTATCAGAACTGGTTAAAAACTGGTATAATTTACATTCAGGCAATTAATATCCTTATGAACCAAGTCTATCTTAAATAAAAAGTAAAATCCCTTTAAGCAGAATTAACACATCATAATAATCTCAAAATTACTTTAGACAGTATTAACACATATTATTACAAATAGGAAAACAGTTGTACAGTTGTTTTCAATAATCAAGCCCTTCATTTCCACTCGAGGTCTCCATGACCTCTGACCTAATTCGGTGGCTCCTGAAAATAGAGTTACAAAGAGACAGGCCAATGCACGGAACATTCTTTTAATAAGAAATGTGTTAACTTTATTAATTATTCAAATAATCACATTAATAAAGTAATGAGAAAAAGGATAAATGTTGATTCGTGCTGGGACAGATTGGAAGGCAGAAATCCAAATCCATCAACAACACAACAACAAAATACACAAGTTAACTTGTGGAAAAATACAGACCAACCGAGAGAAATGAATAAATTATGATCGCTTTGTTGATTATTCAAACTGGATGCAGAATGTTTGAATAATTTAAATAGTATGTGCTGAAAAAACAAATCTGCAAATGTAAAAGACAGGACAAACATTTATCAAAGTTTTTTTGGTCAAAATATTCATTACATATCTCAGACTCTAACATTAGGCCATGTTTGGCATTAGCAGAATGATTAAAATCAAGAACACCCTTCCTTTGACATTGATCAATAGTGTTTTGGTAATTGTTTAAAACATGTTTACTTGATTGTCCAGCACAGATAAAGCAAAACTAGCAGGTTAATCAGCATTTCAACTGCTTGTTGTGCTCCAGTTCATGTTAATTCATATCTGTAACATACTGTGCCATTAAACAACACATGATAATCAAGATTCAATTCCTATTGGAATGTTTGTTTTGAATTCTTTTCATTTCTCATGTCTCCAGGCATTACAAGTTATCTGTGGTGGTGATGTGCTTTCTTATCCCAACCTTGGTACCTTGGTTTTTTTGGGAGGAGAGTCTTTGGACTGCTTACTTGGTGCCATGTCTGCTGAGATACGCTGTGGTCCTTAATGCAACCTGGCTGGTCAACAGCGCCGCTCACATGTGGGGAATGAGACCCTACGACCACAACATCAATCCCAGAGAGAACAAGTTTGTCGCCTTCAGTGCCATCGGTAAGAATAATCACTCTCATTCACTAATAACTGCATGGAGTTTTTCCAACACAGGCTTATTGGGAGTATGTGCCTGGGGCTACATTTAGAGAACCAAGAAATATGTGTTCATGGGTACATATTAGGGGTGTCAAAATTAATTGTTTCTTCGGTGCACCGCGATGCAGACGCGGACAATTCGGTATCGATTCTGTAATAACCATAACCGGTTATTATGTAGTGACGTCATTTATCTCCTATGCGCTCTGTCGCGAGGGAGGTGAGCACCGTTATTTACAACACTCAGCCAACTCAGGGCCGGCCTGTGGCATAGGCACCATAGGCAATAGCTTAGGGCGCTGTATATCCAGTGGGGCGCCAGAAATGAGCGCGCTTCAGTTGGTTTTGTTTTCAATTTTCCTGACACACTTTCAGTTATAGACGGCAATAACTCAAAAAACGCTTACCCTAAAAAGATCTAAAGTGTGTTTCCTACAGAAAGACAAAGCTGGTTATGTTTCACAGCTGTCTTTCTTTTTTTTGCTCGACATTACGAGCACTGCTCCGTTTAAGCCCTCGCAGTCTGCGTTTACTTTAGCCTGCAGAGCTCGCGCTAAGAGGAGCTCTCTGTAAGGGACCGTCGGAAAAGTGCTTATTTTTTTCGTTTTTCTGCTCCGCTCAGCGCGAGCTCTCCCTGTTGCAAGGGCTTAAGTGTGTTTGTTTGTGTGTGCGTGTGTGTTTGTTTGTTTGATGCTGTCTATGTTTGTGAATGTGTTTAAATGAGAGACAGTGTGTTGCTGTGTGTCTGTGTGTTTATACAGACAGCTTGTTATAGCCTCCCCCCTAAAATATAACACTATATATGGAAAGCATCGTCAATGCACCGTGATGCACCGAGATATCGAATTGAACCGAATCGATGGCATGATAATCGTAACAGAACCGAACCGTGAGACCAGTATAGGTTCACACCTCTAGTACATATGTCTGCATTTTGTGTGTAAAACAACACTACCGCTGACTGCTTATTACTGCTTTTGTGTTGTCACTGGATTGCTTGGTAGTTTAACGGGATCAGTCTTAGAAAGCAGAGCAGAGTGGACCATGGTTAGAGTCTGATAAATTTAATATAATTTATTTATATTTCTATAGCACTTTTACAATGTAGATTGTGTCAAAGCAGCTTAACAAAGAAGTTTTAGTAAATTGAAACTGTGTCAGTCCAGTTTTCAGAGTTTAGTTCAGTTCAGTGTGGTTTAAATTTCACTGCTGAAAGTTCAAACGCTGAAGAGCAAATCCATTGATGCGCAGCTCCACAAGTCCCAAACCATTTAAGTCAGTGGCGACAGCAGTAAGGAACAAACTTCACCAATTGACGAAAGTGGAAGAAAAAACCTTGAGAGAAACCAGGCTCAGTTGGTCAAGAGCATTTCTCCTCTGGCCAAAATTCTTGTACAGAGCTGCAGTCTAGGTGCTGGGGACTGGAGAACGCTGGACGTCCATCGTGGATAAGCTGCAGTTGGAAGAGGTCACTGGCTGGCCCTTCACGATAAAGGACGGTTCCAGAAACAAATCCCATAAAAGCAGTGAGAAATTGTGATCGATGTGTTATCAACAGCTTTTCTAATCTAAATTGCCTTTGAAAAGTCTATCAGTTGGGCTTAGGGAAGGGGGTGGGTGGGTCAGTTGATATCAAGCTGGTTTATTACAACAAACAGACTAGCTACTCTCATGTATGTTGAGATTGGCAAAAATGTATGCAGATGGCTCTGGTGGATTTACAAGAAATGACACGTATAAGAAAACGTGCCCCAGTAACATAGTTGATATTGTCAAAAATGTACATAGCGCCCTCTTGAGGAATCACACATAGCTCAGGGTACATACAGTTAAAGAGCTAATATTATACATGAAATAGGGTCATATCTTGGTTGTAAGGGTCTCCAACAACAGTCTCATATGCATGCAAGGTCAAAAAACACTTTCATGGTCTTATAATCTGCATTTATTTTTACCTAATTATTCCAGCGACTCCCATATGAATCGTCCAGTGATTCATTTGTTCCCAAACTCCTCCTTAGCGCGAAGCTAATCTGCGCTGATTGGACCAATGACAGTCTGTTGCGATTGGTCGACTGCCTTCAGTCAGAGAGTGAAATGGCCAACAGCTAATCAGCAATATAAAAGTAATCACAGTTCATACACGCTCGATAGTGTAGGCGTGGATTTTAGCTGCCACACACACACAAAAACACACACACACCTCCGGACGACAACGCTCCCGCTTCCGCCCGCACCCGCCAGGTTTTAGCCTGAGAACCCGCTCCGTTTTCTGCCAGCCGCGCCCGATCTCGCTAGAGCGGGGGAGAACACAACCAAAAGTCACCCAGCTATACAGTCCAGACAGCCAAGATGTCTGTATAAACACACACACAGCACCAAGCACACAAAGCTCGCTCTCGCTCGCTCTCGCTCGCTCTCTCTCTCTCTCTATCTCTCTCTCTCGCTCTCTCTCGCTCTCGCTCGCTCTCTCTCTCTCTCTCTCTCTCTCTCTCTCTCTCTCTCTCTCTCTCTCTCTCTCTCTCTCTCTCTCTCTCTCTCTCTCTCTCTCTCTCATACGCGCGCGTGCGCACTAACACACACAAGCACACTCACTCTTTCTCATTCGCATAGCAATATCCGTGATATTGCTAGACAGCCCGCTCCCGTCCCAAATTAAACCCTTACCGACCGCTCCCGCGATTTATTCGGAAATTTATTCCCGCGCCGCAGAAATCTGGTGCGGGGACAGCCGCGGGAATGCACAACTCTACCTCGGAGCTCCGTCAACAAAGCAGCACGCGTCGCGTTTTTAACGTGACTTTGCACGCGATAAGAGAATATAGCCAGTTAACCTGATACAGTACACTCGGTTACAAGTAACAAATCACAACTAAATACATTTGCAAGCTAGAGTCAACGAGGCAACAACTTTAACCGCACGTACTTACACTTGAGAAAGGTAGGAAGAAACCCATCCTGACGTCCATCAGTAAGTTACTCTTTACTGATCCTTCCTTTAACAAACTCAGATGAAGTATTCTTTGTAGCATGCAGTTTCCAGAAGTTTCCAGTAGCTTCCAACTGCTTGGCTATAATGCTGATGTTTCATCTTTGGGTAGAGACTCGATATAATATCCATCTGCAGTGTGACTTCAATCGACCGGCATGTTTGTGTGCGTGTGTTTGTGTGTGTGTCTGGGTTTCTGCGTCAGAGAGCGGGGCCTCAGGTTTGAAATCTCCCGGGTTTGCGCGTGCACGTGAATAACTTGGTTTCGTTTGTACGTCATGGCGAAACACCTAATGACTCGGTATCAAGGCGACTCGTTTGAAGCACTATGAGTCGACTCTTTTATAGATGAATCAACCGTTTTAAACACTGTATTCTTACAGATTTAAGCCTTAGCTGAATACTTCACTTCACTTAGAGCTGTGTTACACACTACATGGAGGGGAATTTTCAAAAACCCATAAAATGGGCTCTTTAAAATCAGAATTATTAGCTTAAAAATATTGCTTGAGGTGTTAATAATATTAACCTTGAAAACTGCTTTTATTCTAGCCAAAATAAAACAAATAAGATTTTCGCCAGAAGACAAAACATTTTTGGAATTACTGTGAACAATTTCTTGCTGTGTTCAAAATTTTGGCAAATAATAATAATAAAAAATCCACTGGAAGGCTAATAAATCTGACTTTAACTGTATATCTTGGTTCTCAAAAATGTAGCCTGGCACATATCTTCAATGAGCCTGGGTTAATAGTTTTGTTTTTATGCAAAAACTATTCAATTATTCACAAAAGCTACTTATAAATTTATTCTTAACCTTGTTCTGATGTTAGTGAGTTTGGAGTATTCTGAACAAGCAATAAGCAGCCGTGTGCACAATAAGCATGAGATGATAACCAGTTTCTAGGTTTACCATGGTTTGGAAAAGTCAAGGTTTTAAAACTGCTAAAAAAAATTTATACTATTTCTAAGGTATATGAAATGTTTTTTTTTTTGTTTTTTTTACATATTGTAAAGAAATCTGTGTTTTTGAAACTAATTACTACAGCAGAAGTCAATGATTTTTTTAAAGTTATTTAGCCTGACATGTTTATTGTTCTAAAATATAAAAAAATGTTTCCTGAAATAAAATAAATTGTTCAAAGGAGAAAGTTTTTTTGTTTTTTTGTACAGACATTTAAAAAGAACATATTTTATAGCAGTAATCACAATACCATGATAATTTTATCCAAGGTTATCATCAGAAACTTACGGGGCCTAATGCACAAGGCAAGTCTTTTGCATAAAACATAACTCAAAACTCCATAAAAGGCTTTCTCAAAAAGCTTTCTATTAGTCTTTCTTGATTCTTATCAAACATTCTGCTGTTTGCAGATGTGTCCTCGGGTAATCCTCGAGCAATGCCAAGTGTGCCATTTTCACCGGGACTAACTATATTAAACACTCTTTTAAAGCTGGATCATTAGCCAGTTGTACATATGCACAATGTTGGGGAAGCTACTCTGATGTTGTAACTTAATAAGCATTCATTTTAAGTAAAATATTTGGTACTTAAAACAAATACAATTAAAATGTCAAAGCTTAATGTTTTAACACACAAAAGTTTTAAAGTTTTGATCGGCAAGAGTCAAATTACAAAACTGCATCAAATGCACCATTGCAATAACAAAATGATGAATTAATTTAGCATGTGATAGCATTTTCTCAAAACAATGGGACAAATAATTTGCTTCCTTTTTGTAAGAAATTGTATTGAAGCTCTTGTACAATGTTCTTCAGGATAATTGGCAGCTGTTAGAATACTTTATGTTTTGAATTTCAACGGATGTTACTTGAAAAATATTATTTACAAAATAACAGTAATAAATACAGGTAGAAGAATGAGATGTGTGATACACCAATAGATGACTGTATTGCACTTTTGTAGTATATAATCCTGTGAGATGATTTGCTAAATGGAATGTAACTGTTGTGAAGCTGCTCTGCTACTTGCTTTAAAAAGTAGCTACTGGAAAAGCTACATTGTATCATTAGTTGCTAAGCTACTGTCAAGCTACTGAAAAATGCAGCAAGATACTCCCCAATACTGAACATATGTGGATCTGCATTATTCAGAGAATATCACAACTAAACCTAGTTTTTCATTGTTTGTGATTGAAGAAGTTGAAATTGGCGTATCACATTCTTTTACATACGGATTTTATGATACAATGGTACATATTTTAATATTTTTTAGGTTTGTCATACTGTAAAGATATATATATATATCTTTATATAATATATATATATATATAATTTTTTTTTTTTTTTTACATTTATTAGACTATATAGCATACACTGTAAACAATGCAGTGTTCCACATAGGTCATTCATGGTCATTCATGGTGTCCCAACGCAAATTTATTAAGTTAACAAACTTGTGGATTGAACATAAAACAATTAGGTTGTCCCAAAAAAGTCTCTAGAATAGTGTTGTTTTTTGAACAAGCAGTGAAGATATATATTTTTTTTTGCGTGTAAGTGCTTTTTGCGTTCTTGTATTGTTCTTGTTTATTTATTTTATATATATTAGTAATATAATGTAAAGGAAATAATATTAAATCTGTAAAACCGTCTGCTTTCATTTATATTTTTAAAAATGCAGCTTTGTTTCATTCGAAATTTGGGTTTATACATCCAATCAATATTTAGAGTGCAGTAATTGTTTTTTTATTGTTAATGCTTGTAACAAAACTCGAAATGAGACATTCCTTCATGTCCTAGGTTGTCTGTTGTCAAGTTTGCTAATGGCAATCAGTGTCACTAGTAACAAGTGTTTAAGAATTATCACCTAAAGTACAAGATATTGCAAAATTAAAATGGAATTAATTAAAGTCTCAGTTCAAATGTAATACTGTGAAAAATTGTACAGTGTAAAATATTTATTTTCTATCTTTAATAGTATATTTTAAAATGTTATCATGTATTTGTCCATAGCAAAGTGAGTCGAATTTTAACAGCCATTACCACAGTCTTTACAATATCACAATGTCACATGATCCCTCAGATTAACTATATGCTTGTTTGAAGTTACTTTTAATTTATTCAAGTAATATTTTGAAATGGTTATTCTGCTATATACACACTGGTACAGCACCTGCTAGGGACACCTAGTGGTCAAAATCAAGTAAATGCAACAAATACAGGCAAACTATGCATCAGAATTGACTTTTCAAACTCACTGTGAACATTGAACTGTAAGTATAATCTAGAAATGTGCTTACTTTATCATTTAATATCATTAATTATTATGTGTTTACATAATATGCAGTCTTTTTTTTTTTTTTTTTACACTTTTAAGGTTTATATAGTGTGTATTCCATGTTGGGCTCTGCTAAACAAGAGACTATTAAAGCGGACCTATTATACCCCTTTTTACAAGATGAAAATAGGTTTCTGGTGTTCCTAGACAGTGTATGTGAAGTTTCAGGTCATAACACCTCACAAATAATGTTTTGTAACATTTTGAAGATTCCCCTTTTAGGCTATAATCCTAATTGTGCTAATTTGGTGAATCTCACTTTAAGTTTAAATGAGATTGTGCTCTTTTGAAAGGAGGATGGAGTGCATATGTGTTAGCATAGTGGCAGATTCAAAAACAAGACTAACTTCCTATGCTAATGAGGGAGAGATGTCACTAATGGGTGGGGCTTTCTGCCTCTCATGACATGTACAATGAGAAAATGTCAAAGTGTTTTTGCAGACTGCTTTTTTATAAAGTGTTATTATGAAAAATAAAATTAATATGTTTTTACCAATAGAGGCTGGTTATATTCACACACTGTTGCCTCAAAACTGTGTTTAAATCCCTTATAAAAGTGATTTTTGTAAAATAGGTCAACTTTAACTATTATTCCTTTTCATTTCACAAATATCTCATAGAAATGTCTACAAACTCGATCAGGTGAAACCTGTTTTGCCATTTGCCCATTGGGGGGCAATCTGAATAAAGCAACATAATTCACGTGGATTTTATTGTATTACACAAATAGCCCACAAGCGGAGAACCATAGAATCTTTGAAACATTACCAAACAGTGATGACATAACAAATGCTCATTTTCTGAAATCACATGACCTTGTAAATTTGATTCATGCTCCAAGCTAATGATTCCAAACAAAAAATTTGTAAAGCTTTATGAAGCATTGTTTCTGAAGCAGCCATCACTACTTTACATTTTGCCTGTTTTTAAAGGTCCTGTGAAGCCCCTTAAAATGTACAATTTTATTCGATTTTTGACCTAATCTCAACTGACAAAATGAAGAGAGGGTGGGGCATAGAGTAGCTCCTCCCCTTTATAAAAAAATAGCCAATAGCATTTTGTTTTATCACTGCTCTGCTAGTGAGAGTGGTTGAGCTCAAGCACGTCAAATGAAAAGTAAATGAGAAACGTCTTGAAGGGGGCAGGACATGTCAGATACTACAAAGCATTTGATTGGTCAAGAATTTATGAGAAACTGAAGTATGAGGTGAGGTGAAAAAAGAATTGCGGATCCGTTTAGGCGTAAGTGACAAACTTCAAGCTTTACATGTTTATATCTGTTTTATATCTTCTAAACATGAATTTTCTCACTGTTCTGGAGCATGCTAGCTTATAGACATCCTTAAAGCAAACAGTGATTGTAAGATCTAAAAAACTTTATTTTAATTTCAGGGGATCTTTAAGCTTTGTGTTTTTTTTTACAGGGTTACTGATAAATGTAGAATACAAAAGAACAGCGTCTATTTGAAATAAACATTTGATTGATATGGACAATGATTTGATTTTCAGGTGAAGGATTCCACAACTATCATCACACATTCCCCCATGATTATGCCACAAGTGAGTTCGGCAGTCGGCTGAACGTGACCAAAGCGTTCATCGATCTCATGTGCTTCCTGGGACTGGCCAACGATTGCAGAAGGGTAACTCACGAAACCATCCTCGCCCGTGTTCAGCGCACAGGTGACGGCAGCCACAAAAGTGGTTGATCTGTTCAGTGCATATCAAAGCAACAGTCACATTTTACAATAAGGTTCCATTAATGAATGTTAGTCAATGTATTCATACTAGTGCAATTTTAAAATCCAAAGTTGTGCTTAAGTTAATGCACAGTGAGTTGAGAAGAACTAACAAAGAACAACTTTATTTTCTACAACTACCATTAACAAATCTGTAATACACTCACTGGCCACTTTATTAGGTACACCTGTCCAACTGCTCGTTAACGCAAATTTCTAATTCGCCAATCACATGGTAGCAACTCAATGCATTTAGGCGTGTAGACATGGTCAAAACAATCTGCTGCAGTTCAAACCGAGCATCAGAATGGGGAAGAAAGGTGATTTAAGTGTATTTGAAAATAGCATGGTTGTTGTTGCCAGATGGGCTGGTAAGAGTATTTCGTAAACTGCTAATCTACTGGGATTTTCATGCACAACCATCTCTAGGGTTTACAGAGAATAGTCCGAAAAAGAGAAAATATCCAGTGAGCGGCAGTTCTGTGTGCGAAAATGCCTTGTTGATGTCCGAGGAGAATTTCCAGACTTATTTAAGCTGATAGAAAAGCAACATCAACTCAAATAACTACAAGTTACAATTAAAGTACGAGGAATAGCATCTCTAAACGCACAACATGTCCAACTTTGAGGCGGATGGGCTACAGCAGCAGAAGACCACACTGGGTACTAGTAAGGTGTACCTAATAAAATGACTGGTGACTGTAAATGTGTTGTTAATGGTTTGTTCATGTTAGTAAATACATTAACTAACATTAAGTAATGAAAACTTATTGTAAAGTGTTAACAAAAAAAAAATAACAAAAAAGATATAAGCCAACACATACAAAAAGCATTTGCAGCAATTCTTAGTGTGCAATGAAGATTTGAAGTATATACACTCATACGAAATAAGAATCTCTTAGAGTGTGTTGGACTAATATGTGTTCTTTCCTTTTCATGACTTGTATTGGACTGATTAGATTATGCTGAAGGCCACAGATTGGGAGGATAATTTAGTCTCAGTCTGCCTCAAGAGGCGAGAGATGGTACTTCACTATTTAAACAGCCATGTGCCTCATTACAGCCCTCTCTCATGAATAGGTTGACCCATGATTTTTCTGGCCAAATAGGTTTTTGTTCTGGTTTTAGAAGTAGGATTCGGTGGGCTAAATTAGGATGACGTGCTATTTATATACTGGCATAATTGTCTTTAAGCTGGCTGAAATAAAAGTTATTGACTGATCAGTATATGTAGACAAACACACAGAAATGTCCATGTATAATGTTTTTAAAAGATGGACTCACTTGCAGTAAGTGCTTTTTAAAATAGGTTTATTAATATTGAGCATAAAAATACATATTCTGGCATTATAAAATGTTAATTCTTATTTTGAATTATTTATATTTATTTATTTTTTGTTATTTATTATTTTTTAATTGATTCTACATGCCAGTGCAATGATGTTCAGATCATTGATGCTTATAATTAGAAACTCCTTAAGTAAAAATAGTTGATGAATTATTGCGTAACTATACTTTTTCATATTGCATAGCTCTTTATCTGGCTCCCATGAATTTGTGTTGTCCTGTAAAAGATCTGGCAAATTTCAAGTATTATGAAAAATATTTATCCAGAAAATATTTTGAAAGAAAGTATCCCTTGGGGTAAATGTGTTAGGACATTTATTTGTCCTTATTATGTAATCCAAGGATTGGAAATTGAAATGTCTTATGATATCTTGCCCTTTGCCTTATAAAATAGGCCTATTTATCTTCTGATTTTGGGGTTTGACTCAAAATTAAAATTACAAAGATGACGTTTAAGCATCAGAAACATTTATTTCGAACTTGTGAAGTTTTTAATCAGACGTACCGTTTGGAGTGGGCTCTTTTCTTGGCTCTTCTGTGACGAATGAATGACCACATGTAGCTACACATATTTCTTGTCATAAATGTTTGATAGCTTGATAGTGGTATGCATTTCTCCAAATGTAAAACACTAATATTCTCACCAAATGCTTTATATATTTCAAACATACTCCCATGTTTAAGAAGGACAAACAAATTGACTATATTTTACTGCTAAATTGTTTATACATTGTTGACCTGTGATGTCTGGGAGCCTTAATGGGCACATTTACAAGGAATGTTGTTTCATGTACCATAAACCAAAATTTCTATAATCGGGAGAGTTTTAAGAGTTGTTCCGTGAGTTTTGTTAAGAATCATTATTAATCTTTTCTTAACTGAATAAAATGTGTGTATATCTGAAAATGAAGTCTGCACGTTTTCTTTAGTCGTGTTGTACATGGGCTACAGGTAGACCCTCACGGAATCTGCGCATGCAGAAATTTGCTGATTTTTAGGCTTTCATTGAGTTTATTTTGTTACTTGTGTAAATGTGTGTAACCTTATATTTATTCAATTTTAAAATGTATTTCAGTTATATTATTAACAAATATGAAATGTTCATATGATTTATTTACAATACAGTTTGTAAAGTAATATTTTCTGTCTTTTGGTAGATATATTAGATACTTGCTTTATTACCAAATAAGTGGATCTAATTGGATTTGCATTGTAAACATTAAATAAAAGTTATTCAAAGGATTATTTTTATTTCATATATTAAGTTTTTAGTTACGATACTAATCATTCCACTGAAATCCACTTTTTTTTTTTTTTTTTTTTTTTTTTTACAAAATTCTGTGCAGAAATGGCTAAAAATGTCCGCAGATTCTGTCTGGCCCAAGCTATAGGCTAGTTACTGAAATGGAACCATTTTGTCAAACCAAGGATTTAAAGCTTAAACTTTTACTATAATATGGTAAATGTTATGTTAGGCAATTGTTTTTAAAACTGACTAATAAAACAACAAATATGTAATTAGTTTGTGTTTTTCTGTTTAGCAATGCATAAACCTTTTGAAAACTTAAAATGTTTTAGCCTACTTTCTTATTTGTAATTTTCTATGAAGTTGCAAAAAAAAAAATAATAATAATAATAAATAATTAAATCTATAAAACGTAAATAGAATTAACTGCAACATAGGTTTTGTTAGTTTTACATAGGCTAAGTCGAGTGTTGTGAAAACAACCCTTTTGAAACACATGCTAGGCTAAAACTATAGGCCAAATAAATGTATAAATAAAACATCCAGCGCCATTTTAAAATCAAGATTATCGTGTTGTGTTTACGTTTAGGGGGAATTTTTCTTGCCTACTCAATTCATAAAACAGTATAATCACATTCAAAAAGACCAGAGGATTTAGAAATCAATTTTCTCTTTATAGTGGCAAACTCATTTTACTTCACTCTCATGGAAGCCTTTCAAAACGTAATCCAAAAACATCCCTCAGGAATCTGCCAAATAACTCGCCTAATCCTAATTTGCACACGAGAAGATACTCGGACGTCAAAGAAGCAGAACCCAGAGGTCACGAAGGGTCAGCAGCGGATAAACTGGAAGAAAAGGTAAAATAACACTCTAAATAGAGTTTATGAAGTCCTCCTGAAAACCACAAACACACAATCCAATCGATTATCCCCCTTATCTATGTTAATTCCCGCTGTTTATTTGAATCTCTTTGGATTCTTTCGGTGAAGTTTTGAGGTGCAACAAATCATCAAACCACTCGTTCGGGTGTTCTAAAATTAATTTGCATTTATTACCTTTATTTTTTGCATTCTCGTTTTTACTCAATTTACCCACGAGTCGAATTTAAAGCCGATACATTAATAAGAACCCTACAAATAACATTTATCGTTTGATCCAGCAGATAATGTCCCTAATCCCTATGAGCGTTATCAGCTACTGTATCAGAGCCTTTCATGCTGCTCTTGAAATTGAGTTTTAAGGCACAACCTTAGAGATGCCATCCCGATTTCATATTAATTCACTCCAACTGTTAGCGCGCAGGGAGCTCTTCCCAGCTATTTGTCCTGGAGGAGCCCAGGGTGCCCTTTTGATCATTTCAATCTCTCTCTGGTACAATAGTTCTGATTGGCTGAACGAGTAAGAAAAGGGAAAATCTTTAATTAAGCAGATAATCTCTTGTTGGGATGAGAGGAGCTCCATTTCAGAACCCCCTTGGCTCACACATGAGACCCCCAGCCTCTGAATCCTGGATGTAGGTTATATAGAGCTCTCGCAGACGCCTCTGCTTTCCAAGGTGAAGAAAAGTCTCCCTCTCTCAGGATGTTCATGCATTTGGAGGTTTATTATTACGCTTTCATCTTGATGGCTCACATGAAGACTTGCTGCAGTTGGTGAGTAACGCGTTGCGTTTTGTTCAAGCAGGCGGTTTTGAAGCTGATTTTAGATCGAACGCACGCATTTATTTTATATTCCGAGTAGTCAGTGGATTAAATTGATCGGATGTCGTTTTGTTAAATGAGACTTTGAGCTTCGTTTTTTTGGTTGGCAAGCTATGGTTGTTTTGATAGCCTATGTGACTATAGACCACAAAACCAGCCGCAAGTGTCACTTTTTTGAAATTGAGATTTATACATCTTATGAAATATGAATAAATAAGCTTTCCATTGATGTATGGTTTGTGCTAGGTTATTACAAAAATTGGCCGAGATGCATCTTTTTGAAAATCTGAGGTTGCAAAACAATATAGATAAATTCATGTCAGAAAAAACATTATATTTTATTATTTAAACAATATAATATATTATTATTTTGACCCATAAAATATATATTTCACTATTGCTAAATATATCCCTGGAATATAAGACCAATTTGTGGTCCAGACTCACATATTTATATGTTTAAAAAATAAATCTAAGATATTTAAGACTGCACTTTTCATTTTAAAAATACTTTGAAGCACATTAACCTAATTGTAAATGGGGAATTAAAAAAAGTTTCAGTGTAAATCTCAAATGTAATTTTTTAATTTCCATTTAAACTGCATTTTTAAGAACAGTATACCTGTCATTAATTTGAGTGGTTTAAATATGTAAAATTGTTTTTATTAATGTGGGGACTTTACTTATAATAACAAGTACATGTAAAAATGTTTTATCAGAGAGAGACCTTTTCTCGTAATTTCCAAAGGGATATATCACAGGTTGAAATGTACTTTTACAATCTGAATCTAAATAGGCCTACCTACAGTGCTCAGCATATAGAAGTACACTCCTCACAAATCTATCTTTTAAATTCATATTTTTAACAGGAAGCTATACAATATTATATTTGTGCATATACATTAGATTAGTCAGTACTGAAGTCAAATCTGGAGCTTATCTAACAAAATAACTTACGATGATGGTCCAAAAACTAGTACACCCAAATTTTAATGTTATGGAAAAATAAGAATTTAAATATAGAAAAAATCAAGAGAGAAAAAAAATTATACAATTTTTAGATAGTATTTTTTTTGCAATATTTTGCTTTAATTGTGTTATCTTTAAATTTCTAAATATGTTTGGTGACTAAAATATTATTTTAATAAATATATCTGTTTTGTTTAAATGCACCAAAATGCATTGCCTATATTCACTGAGAAATGGATACAAAATATTCATCTTCAAAATGAAGTGTTCTCAATTATACTGAGCACTGTATATGAATTCAGTAAAAATACTGTAAATGTTTAAAAGGTTTGCTTGCAATTTTCAAGACGATATAGTGTTTTTTTTTTATTATTAAAGTTTAATTAAGTTTTGCCTGAATTCAGTTTTGTTGTGTGTTTGCTTGTATAATACAGTTTTACTTCTGAGACCAGTATCATTCACCACTTTGTAATCAGCTTAAATGACTTTAAAATTTTTATTCAAAAAGGTTTTTTTAACCAATGTGAACCAAACAAGGGGAATGTATACAAGTTGTGGGTCAGCTGACTTATCAGGCCGCTCTGTCTTCCAGGTCAGTGAATAATTTCCTGATGACCGGCCCAAAGGTAAGCCAAAATCTTTTGATCTGCTTTGCTGATCTTTATCAAGAGAGCCAGACTTCAAAAAGTCAAAATCATTTATGGATTGGGGTAGTAAATGTTTGACGGTGACTCTGTGATCACAACGCATGCGAGTGGCAAATAAAAATATGGTCACAGGTGCAGTATTTGATGTGTCTCATGTGGATTAGGTATTACACGCTGCTCTCGGTGGAGCAGAGCGTATAGCTTTCACACACTTCAGCTCATTCACAATGTGAAGTTGTGAGGACTTTTAGTGAGTGGCGAGGGAAGGGGCTTGTGGTGGGTGGTCATCATTAGCAACCCAGCCGCCTGTGAGAGCACTTGTGCTCCTGTCTCTTCTGAACCACTTGAGACATATTAGATTGTATAAACCACAGTTTCACAGCCACATAGACCACTTTTTGTTTACTTATTATGGGGTTTTCTGTTCAGTTTGGGACAGTGGAATCAAAAGAAAGACATTTATCTAAATATTCATGTCATTGAAAATAATATTGATTTAAAAAATCATTATAAAACATGATTTTAACACATTAAAATAAAGATCCTATGGTTAAAGGGATAGTTCACCCAAAAATGGAAATTCTGCCATTGTTCCAAACAAGTGTTGAACACAAAACAAGATATTTTAAAGAATGTATTTCCATAGTATTTCTTTTCCTACTAAGTATATCAAAGTTTATAGGTTGCCACCATTTTTCAAAATATCTTCTTTTGTGTTCAATAGAATAAAAATAAATCAAACTGGTTTGAAAAAAGTCAAGGTTGAGTAAATAATGGCAGAACTAATATGTATAGGTGATCTATGCCTTTAACAATCATGAATAATACTTAATAAATGTTTAGTACATCAATTACAACTTTAACATAACTTTTAAAATAAAATGTTGATGTGTATTCAAATATTATTTAATGGTGTTAACCTAACATGATTTAACAATGAACAGCTGTTTATTAACTAACATTTACAATGATTAATTAATACTGTAATAAATGTATTGATCATTGTTAGATAATGTTAGTTCTTGCATTAGCTAATGTTAAAATAATGTTAAAAGTTTTTAAAATAGCATAATAATAAAATAATAGCATTATTTCGGTTCCCTTTTTAAACCTACAATTTATCAAATGAACATGCGGTTAACATTGTACTTTTTACACCACTGTGGAACAACAGTAAATTATTAATTATTATATTAACAACTACTAAAACAATCACAATTCAAAGAATCGTTCCATTTTGATGATTTATATTTTTATATATAAAGGAATATAGACTAAACAATGTACATTTTAAAGCAAAAGATAAGCACTTACCTCAATAATTATACTATTTAATATATAATATATTAATTCCAAAATAATTAAAACAGAAATAAAAGTTTCATCATAAATTACAGAAGTTTGGGACCACTGGAAACACTTTTAAAACAGAGAAATACAAGATTTATTTTTGCTGGTGTTTGGTTATAAACATACAATTTAATGAATTCATTATTGACACCACTGTGGAACAATAAGAGGAAACATTTAGACTGATATTTGATATATTTACAACTTGAATGTTTAGTCTAAAATTATTTTCATAAACATATATGGGACAATTTAATTGCATTTTAAAATTCTATTTCTAACATGTAGTAACGGTTGATTTTATGAGTTTACAATAAATACACACATGTATTTGTATGTAATCTGTGCTTGGTAAAATAATAATAAATGTGTCCAAGTGTTTTGGTAAGCACTTCATAGTGAGTGTGCATTTCATCCCTAATCCTTTGGTGTGGTTTGCATTGTTTCAGGCCTACTTGATCTACTCCAGCAGTGTAGCCGCAGGAGCTCAGAGTGGGATTGAAGAGTGCAAGTATCAGTTTGCGTGGGACCGCTGGAACTGCCCGGAGAGGGCCCTTCAGCTCTCCACCCACAGCGGACTCAGAAGCGGTGAGAACTGTGACCTCTGCCCATGCAGGTTTTATATACATTGTGCTCTCCGATCTCTAAAAATACGCCTATTTTAAAACAGAGCATGCGATACATACGTATGCTGTGTGTTTACTGACTCAAAGCCCATCCATATCAGTCACTTAAAGAGTCTCACGATGTTGATGTGCCCGAAAAACACTGCATTCTTGAGTCAATTAAACCTGGTGTGTTAATAGGCATATAGAAAAGCCACCAAGGGGATATTGTGCAGCAGAGTGAGTGAGTGAAATGGACGCCCTCTCAAGTCAAAGGGTGCGGGTCAAAGGTTTGCCTCGGACTCCTTTCATTAGGCATTCCTTAAGTGCCAAAGTGGGGAGCTGTTGCTGTCCAGTGCCGACCCCAGACTGACAATGCATGAGAGCAGACAGAGAGTCAAAAGCCAACCCTACTCTGAGATCTGCCAGCCTGATCTTATGAAGAAGCAGAACTCTCTTATGTATTGTCAGAAAAGTTCTTACAAATTCATAGTTTCATATCAATTTTTAAAAGGAGACGTGACCGCAAATCTCACCCTTAATCTCAAAAGTAATTAGAGGAAAATATATTGACCTAAAATGTACGAATGAGATAAAAATTAGCTACTAAATAAAAAAAAAAACACACAAATTGCTGTGAGATTGAGTTGGATCTGTTGCTAATTTGAGACGCTGTCCACTTCATTATTCATCATGTGCGCAACTTCAATTTATTAGCCGATATAGGTAACAATTGATAAAGAGAAGGATTCAAAGTTTCATATATAGTAAGAAGCAATTGATGATGGGTCAATGATTTATTAGCAAACACTGAGGAAAGCATTGTGTCGAAACTTTTGTGTTTTTTATATCACCTGAAGAATGTAAAAAGAAAATAAATACGGTACGAAGAAATTACTTTATGAGTGTGAATCATTACCTTTTTGAATAATAGCATTGACACAAAACAAGATATTTTAAAGAATGTATTTTCATAGTATTGGTTTTCCTACTAAGGATATCAAAGTTTACAGGTTGCCACCATTTTTCAAAATATCTTCTTTTGTGTTTAATAGAGTAAAAAAAATCAAACTGGTTTGAAAAAAGTTAAGGTTGAGTAAATAATGGCAGAACTAATATGTATAGGTGATCTATGCCTTTAACAATCATGAATAATACTTAATAAATGTTTAGTACATCAATTACAACTTTAACATAACTTTTAAAATAAAATGTTGATGTGTATTCAAATATTATTTAATGGTGTTAACCTAACATGATTTAACAATGAACAGCTGTTTATTAACTAACATTTACAATGATTAATTAATACTTTATGAGTGTGAATCATTACCTTTTTGAATAATAGCATTGACAAGTTGAGTTTTTAGAAAATAGCGCACACCCAAGATGGTGCAGCCACAATGTGCAGCAGAGTGTGGTGTGCAATATTTTTTGTAATAATTCAATGAACCAGCATTGGTTGTTACACTTATACTATGGTTACTACACGTATAAGACATTATTCAGATTCAATACAGTTGTTCTCAACTTACATCTGTGTGTGGGACTTGTTTCTCATGCATCTCATCCTAAGCATTTTGTTTTGTTTTGATTTGAATTTTGTCTATTGTAGGCTGTGTAATTTGCAATAACTATAATATAATTACTCAATGCAGTGATAAGAAACTGTAATGTGGTCAAGAAGACCTGCTTCGAACTACTTTAGCTGTGTCTTTATCTGAGAATAATTACACAGATTAGAATGTTCATCAGCCAATCAGAATCAAGCATTCAACTGCCCCATAGTTTGCCCCAAAACAGTTTGAGCCAGTGAGGTTACAAGTGTATGGGGCATTCAAATATGGTAAAATGCAGGGGTGCTCAAACTGGTTCCTGGAGATCTATCTTCCTTTAGAGTTCAACTCTTCAAACATAACTAAACCAACTAAGTAGGATCTAAACATAGTGTAGTAATTAGGGACAGGTGCATTTGATCAAAGTTGCATCTAAACTCTGCAGAAAGATAAATCTCCAGGAAATGGATTGGGCCCTCCTGGTAAAATGAACTTTGCAGTATTAAGCAGGAAAATATTAGACACATTAAATTCGTAAAGGTCCTTCCCATCTGGTGAAAATGAGGTGGACAAATTTGAGGAATTATCTGATGGTGGTTAATATTTGCTCAGGAGACTAGTATTTTACAAGTTTGCATTATACATGCTAAATTCACTTATGTTATTTCAGCAAACAGAGAGACAGCGTTTTTCCATGCCATCAGTTCTGCTGGAGTCATGTATACCCTCACCAGGAACTGTAGCCTTGGTGACTTTGATAACTGTGGATGTGATGATACCCGAAACGGCCAGCGAGGTGAGACACTATAAGGATTTCATATTATATAAGTGTTTGGTTCAAATGATGCGGGAAGTTGGTTGCTTTGAAAAATTTTAATGCCATTTTCTGAACCTATAGTTGGGGTACGGTTATTGTGAATTTATCGATGGTTCATTTCTGATGTGAACACAGTTGTATGGAATCATACGCTGATTCAGAAATCCATTAACCTTAATAAAATATCTGGATTCAGTATCAATTATATGTGTCAAAATTATAGAAATGTGAAAAAAATGCTTACTCATTTATTCATTCATTCATTTATCCATTCATTTGCTTTTCGGCTTAGTCCCTTTATTAATCAGGGCTCGCCACAGCGGAATGAACCGCCAACTTATCTAGCCACTGGGAAACACCCAATCACTCTCTTTCACACACATACCCTACGGACAATTTAGCCTACCCAATTCACCTATAGCAACTGTCTTTGCATTTGTGGGGTAAACAAGAGCACCCGGAGGAAACCCACATCAACACGGGGGGAACATGCAATTTCCACACAGAATTGCCTACTGACCCTGCTGAGTCTCAAATTAGCGACCTTCTTGCTGTGAGGTGATAGTGCCATCCACTGTGCCACCAAAATGCTTACTTAACTCTGTAAACTGAATATTGAACTTTGTTCAATATAATCTAATGGATTAGATGCTAAATTGATCCTAAAATTATGACAACAATTTTATATGTTAAAAAACAAAAAAGCTATATTGTGAAATATTATTACACTTTAAAAAAAGAATCAATAACTATTTTTATTAAATATGTGAATATAGTAAAAAAAAGTCATTAATTCCTGTGATGCTAAAGCAGAGTTTTCAACATCATTACTGCAGACTTCAGTGTCACATGTTCCCACATGAGTCATTTAAATGTGCTGATTGGGAGCTGATTAGCAATTCATTCCACTGTGGTGCCCCCTGATAATTTAGCGACTAAGATGAAGGATAGTAAGTCAGTGATTGGGATTTGTGGAGCTGTGCATCGAGGAATTTGCTCTTCAGTGTTTGAACTTTCAATTTAAACCAGACAGAACTGAACTAAACTTAACTTTAACTCTAAAAACTGGACTGACACAGTTTCAATTTACTATAATCTTCTATGTTAAGCTGCTTTGACACAATCTATATTGTAAAAGTGCTATAGAAATAAATATGAATTTAATTAAATTTATTTATTCATTCGTTCATTCATTCATTTTATTTTTGGCTTAGTCCCTTTATTAATCTGGGCTCGCCACAGCAGAATGAACCACCAACTTATGCAGCACGTTTTTACACAGTGGATGCCCTTCCAGCCGCAACCCATCTCTGGAAAATAATTTAATTTAATTTAATTTAATTTAATTTAATTTAATTTAATTTAATTTAATTTAATTTAATTTAATTTAATTTAATTTAATTGGAAGATCCTTTATTTTGGTATAGTCTTGGAATCAGCACTTAATGATAAGAGAACGATAAGAAAACAATGTGCTTATAGTATTTTATTTTTAGACTAAACTTAAGATGGACGGCAAAGTACTGCCAGGCAAGTCTTTTCAATACCAGGTTCCCTATTTTTTTAAGAATTAGCTCAGTGGATAGATAATAGGTAGTCTTTAGTGGCTATTTTAACATATTTAACCAACATGAGCATCTGCATTAAAACTGCAATCTAACCTAATGCTTTTTCAACTATTTCTGTTTAAAAGTGGACAAGCTCAAAAGATTTTAGTTCGTTTTTACTTCTATTTTAAGCATCTTTCTTTTGTGATCAGATTTGGGGGGAAATGCATCTTAATACCAAGTGTAAACTTTGTTTAAAGTGTTGGCTTATAGATAGTTCTTAAAATGTTTGCTTAAAGGGATAGTTCATCCAAAAATTTTAATTACCTCACCGTTCATTCTCCCTCCTGTGGTTTTAAACCTTTCTTTCCTTTGCGTGTTGAACACAAAAGAAGATACTTTGAAAAATGTTGATTATTGATACCAATTTACTTCCAAATAATAGAAAATACTATAGAAACTAATGGGTACGAACAAGCAATACTCTTCAAAATAACTCAAATAGTTTTTGAACAAGTGAGGTGCGGGTAAATTATAACAGAGAATTCATTTTTGAGTGAACTATATCTTTAATATTTGCAATTTTGATGAACTATGCATGTATTTGTAAGTCTAATAATGAGAAAGTCAACTAAATATTGTTATGGCCCATTAGAGTAGACTTTTTTAGTTTACCCTCATGAAGTCATCATCATGTTGTATCCTCAGGTGGTCAAGGGTGGCTATGGGGAGGCTGCAGTGATAACGTGGGATTTGGAGAGGTGATCTCCAAACAGTTTGTGGATGCGCTGGAAACCGGACAGGATGCACGAGCCGCCATGAACCTGCACAACAACGAAGTAGGACGCAAGGTACACCAAGTCTCCCGCACCTAAAATTCAGACATACCCGGCCACCAACAGCTCGTAGAGTGGCTTTTGAATCATTTTTCAGCACTTCTAATGATAGCTTACCACCCAAGAGTTTCATTCACAGCCCTATAAGCAAGGTGCCACTCGTTCCCCCAATAGAGTGTGCGCTGTACCAGAAGGGCCTATTTACAGCCTGTGAATGTCCTTTATGACGAGGCCTTAACTTGAGATTCTTGGGATCAGTGGTGCAAGCTTAATTAGACGACCTAGGGGTCCGCACATTGCAAAGGTTCTGTATTCTGTTGCTTCCCAAATAAGTGTTTAGTTTTATTCTTGCAATAAGGATCTTACATTTATGTTGGTCTTTGTTGTACTTGAGAGAGCCACGGGGATCACAGCCATGTGGCTCAAGTGCTCTTTGTTTATCCTGTCTGTGCCCCGTCTGCAGGTTTTGTCAATTCATTGGCACCTGGAGCATCATTGTAACTGAAAAAATGTGAAAGAATTCTTTTTCACTTCCTCCTCAATGGACTTGCCACTGGGCCTGCCCATGACAGAAAACATGTTGACAATGGCTATGCAAAATAAATACACCCCTTTCCTGCGCCGAACAATCCGAGCTCGATGTGAGACCCTGATTCTGCGTCTTACGCCAAGCGAATGAGAAAAGAGGCGTTCCTTTTTAAAGGACAGCTGTTTGTTTCAGCCGAAGTCAGGAATTATTGTACGACCACCAAGAAAAGAGAAAAGCCCAGACTTGAACCTTGAACCGCTTCCTCTTAACTCGCAGTTCTTTTCTGTGTGTTTAAGTGGATGTATAGGGCGCCTACCTACTAAACTATTCTGGTTTACAACTCTGTTCCCATGATAATCCAATAGGTAAAAACTCAAAGCAAGCCTAAGAATGATCAAAATAATGTCACGGTTTAAATACAACACAAGTGCTTTAAACACGACACTACCATTTAACATGGTACACATCCAATTGACTAGTAATTATTTAACTGGTTACACTTAGTTTCTCTCTTTAAAATTTTACTTGAAATGTGGCCTTTTTAAACAATAAAAATATTAAAATATTCTGTTTTTAATCCAGTCAATATTGTTGACTCGATGTTGATTTGAAAATGACACTCTTACTGTTTAAAGTATAGTTTTGGAAAGTACTAACATGTCTTAACAATAAAGTAATGTCTTCTTAACTTAGCCCAAGTAATAACAGTAGTTCATTCATTCATTCATTCATTCATTCATTCATTCATTTTCCTTTGGCTCAGTCTCTTTATTCATTAGGGGTCACCACAGCAGAATGAACCGCCAACTTTTCCAGTATATGTTTTACGCAGCGGATGCCTATTCAGCTGCAACCCAGCACTGGGAAACACCCATACACTTTTGCATTCACACACATACATTATGGCTAATTCAGATTACTTAGTTCACATATAGTGCATGTTTTTGGACTCTGGGGGAAACCCACGCGAACATGGGGAGAACATGCAAACTCCACACAGAAATGCCAACTCATCCAGCCGGGGCTCAAACTAATGACCTACATGCTTTGAGGTGACAGTGCTAACCACTGAGCCATCGTTCACCCCTATTTTTGCTCATCTAACCTTTTAATAATTGCTGTTTTTACAGTTTATGTCCATTGCCCAATAACAAAGATTGAAATAAATGTTTAAATGTGAGCAAAAAGGAAATATTTCAGTAAATAAATTCACAAAAATGTCAAAAGAATAAAAATAAAATCCAACTGACTCACAAACTGCACTCAAAAAAATTTCATGTGCTGTTTGTTCAAACTGCTCATTTAAATAAACAAATAATTCTTAAGTTTTTTGGGTCAACTCAACTTTATGTTCGGTTGGAATATTTGATCAATTCCATGCTTGTTCAATAAAAAAGGTCAGAAGAGGGTTTTTCTTTTATGTCAAAAATATTTGTAATTAATTGGATTCAAATAAATAATTAGATTGACAAAATGCAATGCAAAAGTCTCAATGCAATGCAAAAGTTACATTCAGGAGGTGCGCATTAACTTTCATTTCCTGATTCGAGCTTTTATACGCAGCTGATAATAACAGATGGAGTTTAGTGGAATTCGTCACTTGTCTCTGTCATCATTCCTTAGTCTTCCATTGGCCGCACCCATACATACATCCTCTTTTTCTACTAATTCTCTGCACAACGTCAAAAGCACAAGACTTCTCAACTGCAAATGTATTGTGTCCATTTTCAACCCATCTCTGCTCACAGGAAGTTTTGCTGCAGAGCTTGGGTTATTTTAGACAATCAGGCTTTTGCATTTCTTTCAGCTTCATCTACTTAGCAAAAGTGCTTCATTAGTATGCAAAGCATATCACATCCGAGAATAAGTTTGGTTAATATATATCACTTTAAGCAATACAAATACAATTGTTTAATGAAAAGATACAAAAATAATAAAACTATATATTCCTTTTCCCCAACAGTTCAATCCATTTAAATTTGTAAAAACTAATAAGCTAACTTAATTCCTTCATATTGTCCCAATACTAGGCATGGGCCTGAATAAGATTCTGACGGTATGATAACCTAAGTAAAAATATCAGGATTTCATAATATCATGGTATTGTAATTATTTCTCTAAAATATGTTCTTTTTAAATGTCTGGGTAAAAAAAACATCAACTCTTTCCCCATTCAACATGGTATATATTTTTCTAACATTTAAAATATTTTGAAACCATAAATGTCAGCAAACATTAAATGACATCTGCTCTCTTAATTCAATTTAAATTAATTATTTCATTAATTTAAAAAAAACACAGATTTCCTTTTAAATTGCGAAGGCATCTTTGGATATTTTTCTTTTCTTTGAATATAAAGTGAAGCCACTTCACTGTTCAGCTCCTCAGCATGCTGGATGTTAGTTTATTAGAGATTTGTTTTTCAGATGTTTCCTGAATCATGGACTGACCAGTAGCTTGCGATGTAAAAGGTCCTTAAAAAAAACACATAAAAAACAAACAAAACTTACAGATACATTAGGGAACGGTATAAAGGAAAAATGTAACAGTGTTAAAACCTTGACTTTTCAAAACCACGGTAAACCTTAAAACTGTTTATCAATTGTGTAGGACTCAACATTTTTTAGTGTATCAAGTTTTATCTTTACAGACAGACTAAACCATATCATGTTGATATTTCCTTTATAAATCCATAACTCCAATCATCCGTGTCACACAAATCGTTCTGATATGCTAAATTGGTGCTTGACCAACATTTCTTGTGAACATCAATTTTGAAAAACAATCTTACACAGAGTGAATAAGAGGACAGCTGTTTATTTCATCATTCATTTCATTATTTCATCAGTCAGGAATTATTTCACCCCCAGACTTGAACCTTGAACGGCACCCTCATCACTCACCAAATGGATGCATACGGTGCCTGCTATTGTGCACATTGTATATTCCAAGTTTGAATTAGAAAGTTTTGAAATGAGAATGTCTGCCTCCAGAACTGAGCATGAAGAGTTCTTTAACATGAGATCCTCTCTTCAACTAGGCAGTGAAAGGAACCATGCAGAGGACATGCAAGTGCCATGGAGTGTCTGGCAGCTGCACCACTCAGACCTGCTGGCTACAGTTGCCCGAGTTTCGAGAAGTGGGAAACTACCTAAAAGAGAAGTACCACCGGGCGGTGAAGGTGGATCTGCTGCGCGGTGCAGGGAACAGCGCTGCCAGCCGTGGAGCCATTGCTGAAACCTTCAACTCCATTTCACGGAAAGAGCTGGTGCATTTGGAGGATTCTCCAGACTACTGCTTGGAGAACCGCACTCTAGGCTTGCCAGGTACTGAAGGGCGCGAGTGTTTGAGGAAGGGCAAGAATCTGAGTAAATGGGAGAAGCGCAGCTGTAAGCGGCTGTGTGGAGACTGCGGTTTGGCTGTGGAGGAGCGCAGGGCCGAAACCGTGTCTAGCTGTAACTGCAAGTTCCACTGGTGTTGTGCTGTGAAGTGCGAGCAGTGCCGCAAAACTGTCACAAAGTACTACTGTGTGAAGAGAAGCAAACGGGTCAAGAATGACAATGCCAGCCGGAGGAAAAGCTATCGGTTAAAGAAGAAGCACTAGGAGATATTCTAAACTGTTCGCTATGGTGGTTTAGTTCAGCTTGTTTGGTCTAAAGAATTCTGGGTTGCTGTAACACAATATTTGGGTCAAATATGGACAAAACCAACAGTTGGGTTAAAATATTGTCATTTAAATTTAATTGATCTATTTAATTCAATGTTGATTTTGTTTTTATTTGACCATTCATTGGGTTTTGACAACCCAGCATTTTTTAGAATTCAAGTTTTCTCCTCATTTACTTACTTTCTTGTTTCTTTCCAAAGCCTTGAGAAATGCAACATGTTTTGAATTAAATTTGACAGATTCTAGTCCTTCTTTGAAAGAATTTTCACCCAAAACTCTGAAGCTTCAAAACATTTGCAAAAATTAATCCTTGTAAAACGAGTAGTTTAATATAAGTTTTTTTTATGATGAACAGACTTAATTTAGGCTTTTGTTTAGATAAATACCTTGATCAGAGAAAAATCCAACATAGGCTCATTCTTAAAACGTCCCCCTATTTACATTTTTGGAGATCACAAATTATGTAGGCAGAAGTACATATGACTGCATTTCGACTTTAAAATGAACGCTACAGGGCGGTATGATGCCATTCCTTTTCACGCTTACCAGCTGTGCGCTTGCCTCTGTATTGCCGCTGTTACCAGTTTGTCCAGTAACTCGCCATGTACATTGCCAGACTTGAGACACAAAAGGGAGTTGACCACGATGTTGGGGTTTGAGTCTGGGAAAGAACAGTTCCAGGACATGGGTAAGTCAAAAACAGAAGTCAAAATATAAAATAAACAAGTAAATACCAGGGTGAGAATGTAGTAAAATCTGAAAACGTGGTAAAAATCAGGCGAGGGCTTTTTCCGGATTGCTTTTGAAAACAATTGGTTTGGTTTAGGGAAGTTAATCTGTGCTCTTGAAAACACTATTGGTTGGATTTAGTGAAAGGGGAGGGTGGGTCAGTCGATCAGTCAATCATTCAGTCAGTCAACGGCAGCCTCTGGTAGATTTACGTGAGAACAGCGAATGGCACTCGCAAGAGAAATTTGAGATCTCAAAATGCGTACACAGCGCCCTCTGGTGGATTCACAAAAACTGCAAAAAATTTACCTCCTGGGATATATTTGATGCTCTCCAGAAATATATATAGGGGTACATATTCAGAATGAGCCTGGGTTGAAAAAAATCTGTGCATTTACAGAGTTGTTCTTACTCTTCATGTACTTAATCAGCCAACAAAATGTATGGGGATGTTAATTTTTGTTTTGTTTATAGGTATATGGTCATAACACAAAAGTAGATTTTTAACCTAATTTAAACTTAGTATGTAAATCTAAACCTAAAAGACCAATAAGTCATCTAACTCACCTTGAATTAAAGTGCATTAAAGAAAACAGTTAAGCTAAAAAATGAAAATGTACTCACTATTAACTCATGCTCTAGTGGTTCCAAACCTGTTTGACTTTCTTTATTCTGTTAAACACAAAAGAAGATGTTGGAAACCAGTAGCCACTCACTGCCTTAGTAAAAAAATGGAAGTATATGGCTACAGGTTTCTAACATTCTTCAGAATATCTTTGTTTATGTTCAACAGAAGAAAGAAACCCCAACAGGTTTGAATAAAGTAGAGAGTGAGTACAAAATATTTTGGGATAAATGTCCTTTAAGTGACTAAATTTAATTAACTGTGCAACCGTTTTAAAGCATCAGAGTTTTAGTTGAACAGACTTTAGACTTTTGAAGATGAACACATTTGTATTTTAAACAGCATGAAAGCGAGTAAATGATGACAGAATTTTCTTGTTCTGGTGAACTAACCCCTTAAGATGGTGTTTTAGTCTCAGACACTGAGCTTGAGAATGAAGCAAGCTCAAAGGTCCATCTGAAAGCTTTAATGGACACCAAGATCTCAGAGCCCGTACTTTAAACACATATTTGATCTGTATTGTTTTACTCAAGCATTTAAACATTACTCCTGTAAGATAGCACTGAACACCTCATCTAACCAATATATAGCACAATAGACTATAAATAACCATTTCATTTACCAGCAAGGACTTACTTTGATGGATAATTTATTGGAAGAATCATCGGGCCACTTCTCCAGCTGCCAGAAGAACCATTTCTTGCCTGTTTTCTCAATTGTTACTAGAGTTTGGTAATAGTTTTACGGTAAGACTTTACAATGAGTGTTTGTTTGTTAACATTAGTTAACTACATTAGTTAATATGAAGTGACAATGAAAAATACAGTAAATGCCTAATGTTCTTACTAACACGTTACTAACACAAAAATTACAATGAAGTAATGCACCTAAAATAACAAACGTTAGTGAAGATTAATGAAGCAAAGGTATTTCTCATTGTTAGTTAATCTTAGTTAATGCATTAACTAACGTTAACCAATGAACCCATTGTAAAGTGTTTTACCCTGATACTGTATATGAACTGTAAATAAGAGGAAGCACTTTGTATATTGTTTATTTATTGCACAGATACTATAGTGCTGTTTTTTATGATAGTTTCTCTCTGTGTTTTTATTAACTTTCATAATTAAAGAGATGTGATAGGTAACTTCTTTGAATGTTTTTGTTAATTTAGGTTAGCTGAATGCATCTAAGTCAAGAAATAAACATGCTTCACAAAAGGAAAGACAATAAAATGATAACTTTTAAAAATTAAGTTGTCAGAAAGAACCAAAAAGGGTTTTTTATAATGATGCACACTTAAAATAACCATTTCCCCCTCTATATATTTGTTTTAAAAGATCACAATTACACTGTAAAAAATAATCCAGTACAACAACAAAAAAATCCTTATTTTCCTTCACATTTTCTTGTTCACTCAACTTTTGAAAACCTCAGCTGCACTGACCTACAATTATTTGTCAGTAATACAAAAAAAAAAAATTAGTTGGGTTAACAAGATTATTAGTTTTCTGGAGAGGAGAACTACTCTGTACAAAACCTTTTAAGTTGTGCCAACTGAACATCTTTTTGTCTGCAGAACTGGAATGCCTGAAGTTGAGTGAACAAAAAAGACATTACCCTATTTCCTTTAGTTTGTTCTCATGTACTCAACTTTTGTTTTTTCACCTTTAATTGGCAGGACAGTAGAGAGTATAGACAGGAAAGTGTGAGGAGAGAGATTAGAATAGGACCTCATGGAAGGATTTAACTTGGTTTACAGTGAACACCAAAGTGCCAGGTGTCCACTAACTCTTAAAAAACTCTTAGAAATTAGTACTAAGAAATAACACATTATCAGGACAAACAAGCATAAATTGAATAAAAAGCTAAAACAGGAACAAATGTTAACAAAACATTTATCAGACACAGAATTAGAAACAGAACAGGAGGTAAAACAACAATAACGGTAAACAAGACAAGGATCAAAACAGGGTAGGACAAACCTGCCTTTCTGTTTTTTTTTTTAATTGAACGATGTTTGTTTGTTCTGATAATGTATTATTTCTTATTACCAATTTACACAAGAGTTTTTAATTCTTAACTTCAGACATTTTAGGTCAGTGCAGCTGATGTTTTCAAAAGTTGAGTACACGTCAGTGCCAATGGTGTAGTGCAGGGGTGGCCAACCCTGTTCCTGGAGAGTCACCTTCCTGCAGATTTCAGTTGCTACCCATATCAAACACACCTGAACCAATTAAATAGGACCTGAACACCATGTGATAATTACAGGCAGGTGTGTTTGATATGGATTGCAACTGAAATCTGCAGGAAGGTGACTCTCCAGGAACAGGGTTGGCCACCCCTGGTGTAGTGGTTAGTGCATTGACACATGGCACTCCGGTGTTCACTGTGACCTGATTTTGATTCCCACCTTGCGGTCCTATGCAGATCCTTCCCCTCTTACCTCTCCTCATGCTTTCCTGTCTATACTCTCTACTGTCCTATCAATTAAAGGTGAAAAGAATGTTGATTTACTCGAGATCAAACTAAGAGCAAATAAGGATTGTTTATTTTTGTTAACTCAACTTCAGGCATTTCAGTTCTGCAGACAAAAGATGTTCAGTTGGCACAACTCAAAATGTTTTGTCACAGAGTAGTTCACCTCTTTAGAAAACTAATGCTCTTATTTTAACCTAACTAAATGTTTTTTTTTGTATTACTGACAAATAATTTTAGGTCAGTGCAGCTGAGGTTTTCAAAAGTTGAGTGAACAAGAAAAAGCGAAAGGAAAAAAGTATTATGTTGTTTTTTTTTTGTGTGTGTACTGGCACATTTTTTACAGTGTAGATATTGCTTGATAATATTAGGAGGCTTGGTATGCTGTCCCGGGAGAGAACCCTGAGCTTGGAAATAATTGAGCCCAGGGCTCCTGTCTGGTTGATGAGCGTGTGGGGGTACAAGATCATGTGGTTTTTGAGAGCTCTCCCTGGTAAAGGAGGAAAATGTGGAGATGGGGTGGATGAGGGATTCTTAAAAAAAACAAAGATAAGTGAGTAATGTTAGGCATGTTATTTATAGTGAGTTTGGATTAATCCAATTGGCTTACTAATTATTACAGATTGGAGATCAGCAGTGATCAGTCATATTACATGCTCCTCTGAAAATGAGTTTGTGAAACTTCACAAAAAGTATATATATATTTTAAATTTCCATCATAAAGATCGGTTTGAGCAATGGAAATCTTTCATGGATGTTAAAGATACTTTATGGAACATCATTGTCAATAAAGTGTGTCAGAAGAACCTATTTTTTTTTTAAAGTGTATGTATATATATATGTATATATATATATATATATATATATATATATATATATATATATATATATATATAACCATTTGTTTTTCCAATATACAATTCTTAAAAAGATTTCCACCATAAAGACCCTTTTAACAAATGGATACCCAGCAAGCATATTTTTATTTCTAAAAGATATTTAATAGATGTCTTAACATAGTTGTCTTGGCTAAAACAAGGCTAATTTGGGCTGTGAAAATCTAAGAGATGTCTAAAAAGAGGCTTTCAAATAAACAGAAATTAATGACTACAAAGTCTGGCTAATCTGTCTATTTGATGGCTAGTCTAGTTTTGGGCTATTCTTAGATGTCTATTAGATTTTCACTGACAGTCCAAGCTTAACCTTGTTTTAGCCAAGCTGTCTTCGTTTAGATGTCTATTAAACACAAAGTTGTTTGCTGGGAAGTTTTTAGGCATGTTAAAGATCCTTTAAACATCTATTACAGCAAAGTATGTGTCATTGAAGAACCTTTAGGTTCCCCCAAAAAAATGTAAATAAAAAAGTTATTTTTCATAGCATTTTTGCAATCTAAAGAACTTTTTTTCCACAACAAAGAGTTTTTTTGGAATGAAAAGATTCCACAGATGTTAAAGGTTCTTTGTGGAACTACTGAAGCCACTAAAGAACCTTTATTATAAAGAGTGTAAAATCAAATTATTTGCTGTAGACTCTTGATCAGACCTAATGATTTCTTTGTCTCCGGCACATATAAGCCTTTTCTCTCTGTATTCTCCAGCTTGATGTGGCATAACCCTGGGGCAGAGAGACAATGAGCGAGAGCATTTAATTATAGTCTTCCTTCCTTCACGCCTCTCTCCATTTCTTCTTCACAGATGCCTCCTTTTCTGTCTTGGTAATCCTCAAAGCGCTCCCAATGCCTTTGCGCTTGGATGTTTCTTTACTGTTTAAGACTAGTTTAATTAACTTTGTTGAGACACAGGGAAAACATGAACCAAGTCGCCCCACAAATCATCTAGCATCTAATTTTGTATGCTAATCTCCTTTTTCATGCCGCCATCTCGGGAGAAAAAAAATGTTGGGAAAACTTGATGTAGCCTGTGTTGGGCTTCCTGTGGATGTTTTATTCCAGGCCCACCTATTTGGCTCTTTTCAGTTCTCTAGGGCCTTCCTTTGCTCGATTTAACAATGAATGGCGAGCTAATCAGCTCCCTCGGAAATGCACTGCTGCTGAAGACGCTAATCCCCCTCTCCTCCTCCTTCAATGGGCTGTCGCCTTCAAAAGGACTTTGGGAAAAGGCTTTGCATGGATTCACACTGTTTGCTGAATAGAAGTTAGTTCAAGTATTGTACCCAAACAAGTAGGGTTTATAAACAAATACTTGCCAGCTACCATCCCATCTGTGAAAAGTGCCAGCCCTGCCGAAAAACACAGTGACAAAACTGCAGCCCTTTAAAAGTTGACTAAGAAAACTAATTAAAACTCTATTGCCCATAGCTTTTTCTGATGCGCTCCTCTTTGCTGCAGCCGCAATCAAGCACCTCGTTGACATCTTATTTACCAAATCAAGATCAAAATAAAAACTCCCCTTGACACCTTGCTCATTATTAAGAGGTGAACTACCACAGTTTACAACATCTACTTTCTGAAGTTGGCCAATAAAGGTTGGCTTACCATCAAAGAGATTTTATCGATTTATCATCACTATTGGGAAGGAAAGCAGAGCAGCCAAACAAAGCAAAACAACTAGATAAGTCCCATTTAAAACAAACTTTCAAGAGTTCACACTTTGCTGATGATTGATTATAAAGCTTGTTTGGCATGCTGTCCCTGGAGAGAGCCCTGAGCTCATAAGATCCTCGAGCCCAGGGCTTTCTCCCGTTTGCAAGGTGAGAGGGGAGTTTGAGCTCAGGTAGATCTCGAGAACTCCCCTGCTGTAGTAGCTAATAAACAGTGATTGCTCTTAAGAGATAACTACTTACTAGGTGCATGTCTATGGTGCCGATACAGATTAAGTTAGTCAATTAACTTTAGTCGCATGTTTTTGGACGTTGGAAGAAAACCGGGGGAAACCCACGTGACCATAGGTAGAATGTGTAAACTCTGCACAGAAACATTGGCTGGCTTGGTAAGGACTAGAACCAGTGACATTATTGCTGTGAGGTAACAGTGCTAACCACTGGGCCACTGTGCCACACGTCTTGGAAAGTGGAGGAGTAGAGGTGGAAGGGGGATTCTTCAAAATGAAGATGGCTGTTATGTGGTACTTAGGGTATTTATATAGTGGCTTAGCAATTGTCTGATTGGTGATAAATTGGATGATGCGGGACCAGCCGCAAACAATCATAAGCATGTGATCCTCTTGAAATTAGTTTATGAATAAACTTCACTTCATGATGTTGATAAATCTAGAAACAAGCTAGATCAAATGGTAAAGTAATCATTATTTAGAAGAGTAATTTAATAGGTTACATTAATATCAGTTATTTTCATCATGTCATTTGAAATCTGTATAAAACCTTTCCTTAAAAACTTGACATTCTTCCTAAGTTAGCCAATGAAGGCGACCTTACTTTCAAAGATCTAATAAACAGATTTTTTTAAATTATTATTTTTAAATCACTTTTAGGAATTGAAGCAAAGCAGCCAAACAAAGCAATGGACTTTATGCACAGCTAGTGTTTTTCAGCCAATGATGAATCTCCAGTGAAAGATAAGTGTAAGTATTTTCAATTCCATATGGTTCCATACAGTTAAATAGACTTAAGCATTCATTTAGTTGTTCAAGCATTCACGATATGAAAGACCGCGTAACTACTAGCGATGTTATCAGCAGGGAGTGCAGAAAATGTCCCAAGTGGTGCTCGCTGCAGAGCCATTTGGGCGAGCTGAGCTCCAGCGAGGGGGAGCTTGAGCTTGAGCTCCACCTTTTTTGCACTTCTTCTACGAGTGATGTCACTGGGGGTAGGGTTAGGGGTGGGGTTGGTGTACGCATTAAAACAGCTTACAGGAGGCAGAGCGAGAGCTCATGCTCCCCCTGGCTGGAGCTCAGCTCTGCTCAAATGGCTCTGCAGTCGTACAATAAAAACAATAAATAAAGACATGGCGGGGGATAGAACTTATAAATATCCCTTTTAAAGCATACCTTCATGATCTATAGATTACACTACTGTTAGCAATTTCTATTTTGTAATGTGAAATCATGATTTAGGTAATCTAGAATGTATGATGTTTTCTTCAGTTTTCTTCGTTTTTATTTAAAAAAAAGAGACTGTTTTTCAAGAGAAGACCTTTATTTGTTGTCTGTGGTCATGTGAATTACTTGAATCTGTCTAAATGTAGATTTTGATTAAATTGAATATGAATTTTGCGTTAGATGCTGAAAAATCCTGACATGTTTTCCTACAAAATTAGTACATCTTTTTTTTTCAGATTAAAAATGAATAAAAAGGTTGAAATAAGAACATCTTGGATGACCTGGGGGAGACAAAATAATCAGAACATGTTGGAGTAAACTATCCATTTAAATCAGCCTCGAAGACATACAGTAGCTAAAAAAAATCAAGCACCAGTTGACTCAAGCTAAAACCCGACTGCTAAACTTCCGATTTTTTGGTGTGTTCACATGACAGCAGGGTCATGACTGGAAGGTTATCCCTGCCATGGATGATTTGCAGTGAGGCATGAGTTTTGGGTGACTGAGAGTGAGGCGACACACTGGAAGAAAACAAGATTTGACTTTGTCATGTTTAGCATGTCCCAATGTTAGCTTGATGTTTGAAAGGGATTCTTTATGTCTTAAAGGGACAGTTCACTGAAGAAAATACTTCTATTGTCATTTACTCATCCTGCTTAAGATTCTTTCTTCCGTTAGGCATAAAAGAAGATATTTTAAAGAATGTTGAAAACCTTAAGCCATTGACATTAATTATTTTTTTCTACTGTGGAACTCACTAGTTTCTGATTGCCAACGTTCTCCAATATATCTAACTTTGTGGTCAAAAGAAAAAAAAGATACTCATAAAGTTTTGAAACCACTTGAGGGAGAGTAAATAGTGAGCATATTTTCAGTTTTTGGTTGAAATGTGTGTAGTTTATCTAAAACTGATAATTCTGTCTTCATTTCACTTCAATTGTCACAAACTGGTTTGATTTTTCTTGTTTCTATATTGAACACAAAATAGGTTATTCTGAAGAAAACTTCGAAACTGGCAACCACTACTGGTTCTTCTACTATGTAAGTCAGTGGTTACTGGTTTTCAGTTTTGTTTTGACAGCAAGTAAATAGTGAGTCAAGTTTAATTTGGGGGCAAGCAATCACTTTAAGCTATTTAAATAGGGTGATTACAAATATATAGTGTTTCAAGAGTTCACACTTAGCTGATGATTAATTATAATGCTTGTTTGGCATGCTGTCCCGGGAGAGAGCCCTGAGCTCATGAGATCCTCGAGCCCAGGGCTCCCTCCCGTTGCAAAGCGGGAGGGGAGTTTGAGCTCAGGTAGATCTCGAGAACTCCCCTTCTGTAGCATGTGAATGCTCTTGAAACTAATTACTAACTAGGAGCGTGTCTATGTTGACAATTTGGATTGTTCAATTGACTTAATTGCATGTTTTTAGGCGGTGGAAGGAAACCGGGGAACCCGGGGGAAACCCACGTGAGCACGGGGAGAAGTGCAAAACTCTGCACAGAAATGTCTGCTAGTTTTGGTAAAGCCAGGAACCAGAGACATTCTTGCTGTGAGGCGACAGTGCTAGGCACTGGGCCACCGTGTCACCCGTCTAAGAAGGAGGCGTAGGGGAGGAAGGGGGGACTCTTCAAAACGAAGATAGCAATGGAATAAACCCCAGGGTATTTATAGTAGTTTTAGGAGTCATCTGATTGGATCGTAGTGAATTGGATAATGCGGGTCAGCTGCTAGCAATCATAAGCACGTGATCCTCTCGAAATTTGTTTATACATAAAATTCACTTCTTGTCATATTGGAATACAATCTTTTGTAAAAAAATATATATATATATATTATTAAACAGTGAGTTACTTACAGTGGAAGTCAAGTGAGTTACCCTCCTGTTTTTGTTTTTAAAATATTTTGTTTTAAAATAAGTGATGTTTATCAGACAGATGGAGATCCTTACTGTATTTCCTATAAAAAAATTTTCCTGGAGAAAGTTTTATTTCTTTTAGCTTGTCCGGAATAAAAGCAGTTAATTTTTTTTTTTACATCAACAATTTAACATAGCAATTTTAACATCAATATTATTAACCTTAAGATTTTTTTCCAGATTGTCTACAGAACAAACCACTGTTGTCCAATAACTTGCCAAAAAGATATATGTACACAGACTTTTAATTTCAGCCAGCCTCAGTGATTCCGGTGAACTGTCTCTCCATTATAAAATTGCCACGTTTAGGGTCTGATTTCTTTAAGAATCTGTGATCTTCACTGCCTGATATATACAAAATAATGTGGGTCTCAGACCGGACAAGAAGCACTGCATTAAGTTCCATTTCTCCCACCATGGCTTTAAAATATGACAGTTTATTTTACCGCAGTATTTTCAATGGAGTTCATCCATTTGACGGCTGATCCTGATCCTATTTAATTGAAGGTATTGTAATTATATTTAAACATCGATCATGTAAAAGGAACCTTATAAAATTTAAAATAGTCACATTAAGCTTTCATCAGAAGTTTATTGTGGGCTGAAAAAGACCAGCTGTGCATATAGACCATTGCCCTAACTTTTCTAACATCATAAACTGTATATGCTGGATTCCATGCAATGCCTTCATGTTGTCCCAACACAAATTGATTTAGTTATTTATTCATTCATTTTCTTTTCGGCTTGGTCCCTTTATTAATCCAGGGTTGCCACAGCGTAATGAACAGCCAACTAATCCAGCATATGTTTTACGCAGCTGATGCCCTTCCAGCTGCAACCCAGTATTGGGAAACATCTATACACACTCATTCACACACATACACTATACAGCCAACTTAAACTCCACACAGAAATGCCAACGTACCTAGCCGGGGCTCGTACCAGCAACCTTTTTGCTTCTACCCACTGCGCCACCATGCTGCCCTCTAGATAAACTTAATTGTTTTTATGAATTTAAGTGGTTTGAACACAAAACAATTACACTGTACAAAAAAATCTTAAAAATTGTGTTGTTTCAACTGATACAAATAAGTAGTTTGGACAAACAGCAAAAGTCATTTTTAAGCATAATAAACAAGTCTTTAAGTTGCACTTTAATAACTAGTAAAATATTCCTCATGGCAAAGACAAAATAATTTAGTTATTAAAACTATTATGTTTTAAAAATGCGTTGAAAACCGCCTCTCTCCATTAAACAACATTTGGGAAATATATGTTTTAAGAATTAAAATTTCACAGATAGGGGCTAATCATTTTGACTGTGCTTTTATTTTAGTTGTGGAGATGTTTAACAGTGTGACTGATTTTCCCAGCTCGCTTAAATAATGAAACAATCCATAGAGACTGGGTAAAATTACATTTAATGGCTCTGAGAAGCCTTGACTAATAGGATTTGTGACTTCTGGGGGAAGAACACTAAGAGGTGGCTAAGGTCAGCATGGGTGCGAGTTGAGCAGTGGGGGGGAAAGGACTTTTTGGGAAATAGTCATGATGACACTCTCAGCTAAAATATTTAAAGCATTTCATTTATTTCTTCATTCATGCGGGAATTTATTTGCATCGACAGGTGCACTGAGAAAGTGCTTGAGTCTGGCACAACAGTTCCATCTGCTGGTGAATTGATTATTGACATTGACAGGCTCACTGGGCATGAGGTGCCCAAACATTTTTTATGAAGGGCCAAAAACCAAACTTGATTGAGGGTGATGGGCCGAAGGTAAATATACTGAACTGTATTACATTAAAGTTGCCATGATAATTTCCTAATTTAATAATATTTTAAAAAATAAAATAAATAGAAAAAACTCACAATAGGCTACTTATGTTAATAATTACAATGTACTTCTTACTATAAAAGCTTAAACAATTCCATTTATAATGAATGAAGTTCAACACTGTATAATCTAGTCAAGCTGCACCTGCCTTTGCTTTGACTTTGCATTGAATTGTATTAATTCACAAATTTCTTTTCAATTAGTTTGTGTGTGTGTGTGTGTGTGTGTGTGTGTGTGTGTGTGTGTGTAGCTCAACAGTTAAACATGTTAAATTAGTAATGACAATCTCTGTTGTAGCATTCGCCCCAACTAATAAAAATAGGAAATATTTTTGGCCTGTTTATATCTATAAAACCATAATTGCTACCACTACCTCCAACCTACCAAAACACTAAAGAAATGTATATAAATAATACTAATAATGATGATGACTATTGTTATAATAATAAATGACAAAAACACATTTAAATTTTAAATGACGTTAATGGTTAGATGAAAAATCATTTATATCATAAATGATAAATTATTATCTGTAATTTAAATGTTTTTGGTGTCATGGTGGCCCAGTAGCACGAATGCCTCAAAGCAAGAAGGTCACTGGTTCGAGCCTCAGCTGAGTCCGTTGGCATTTCTGTGTGGAGTTTGCATGCTCTCCAGTTTCCCCTCAAAGTACATGCACTAAAGGTGAATTGGGTAAGCTAAATTGTCGTGTGTGTGATTGAGTGTGTGTGGTTGTTTTCTAATGATGGGTTGCAGCTGGAAGGGCATCCGCTATGTAAAACATATACTGGGAAAGCTGGCGGTTCATTCCGCTGTGGCGACCCCTTATTAATAAAGGGACTAAGCCGAAAAGAAAATGAATGAATGAATGAATGAATGAATGAATGAATGAATGAATGAATGAATGAATGAATGAATGAATGAATTCAAGTGTTAAGAAGAAATAGCATTCTCAGACGGGTTTTGGCGCCACCCGGAGGTTAAAAGTAAATAGTGAAACTGTTTTGAAAGGATAAAATGACTGAAAAAAAGCACTTGGCAATATAGAATTTAGTCTTATCTATACCTGTCTCACTCTGAAATACTGGATTTTAACAAGTCAGGCGTGGTTCAAATACAAAACACTACCGACAAAATCATTTTTGATTTTTTTCAGACTAGTAAAAAAATATATAAAACACATTTTAATGAACTCTTTTTGTGGCTAAAGATTTAATGTTTTTTACCCCACAGAGTCTCTTTAAATATATATCACAGACTAGTGGAAATATATAAAACACATTTTGTTTATTTTAATAAACTCTATTTGTGGCTAAAGATTTTATATGTTTTTCTCCACAGAGTCTCTTCAAATAAGTCACATGGTTTGTGTAACTTAAAACTCCTAAAACCTTATATTTACATCTAAATTTTAAATCTGCGAGAGTTTTAAACCAAGTATTATCTGGATATTATTTTATATTAGACAATGCATCATGTCAGTTAACACCATTATTATTATTTTTATTCAAAACAAACAACTTTCTTCTTGGATTAACCAACTAGGGAAGTAGAATATGTTTTTCCAGACTCCTCACCTGTTGTGATGACTGAATTAATCTAAGAACAACAGCTGCGCCATATGGTATATTAAGTTACCGTGCTGCATTTTTGGAACGATTGACATGTTTGTAATTCTTTCCTTATTGCTCAGCAGCCATTCATTCACGAATAACGAATAACACCAGGCAGCAAGAAACTATAGAATGACTTTTATTTTGAAACGCCTACTTCCGGTGGGTGTTATGAGTAGGAAAACACAGCCAGTGTTTCTGTTTTCACGCTGCTTGTATGACTGCGCGGGTCGCTCGTCTGTTCGTGCCTCGGCGGGGTGTGTGAAGCCCAGGAGCGGTTCTCGAGCTCGCCGGCTCCCCTTTCAGACCATCGGCCTCTCGAGGTTTCTTTGTGCTGCCCCAGTGATCCTCTGGCGGACTCGGAGGACATGGCGGAGACCGACGGAGCCGCCGCCTTCACGGAGCTGCGCGACCCGGACTGGGATGAGTCGCAGCTTCGACAGTATACTTTTCCAACCCGACAAATACCGCGACTGTCCCATACGGATCCGCGTGCCGAGGTGCTCATCAATAACGAGGTAAGCTAGCATATTTATCCTGCATTATTAACGCTGCAAGAGTGAGCGACCGACGGAGGAGAGGAGAACAGCAGACGTCTGTTTGTGGGTGCAAGGTGCATTAAAATTAAAGAATGATTTACCCAAACTCAAGCAGCAGGACAGTATTAAACGCTTTGTTTGGATACAAAATGCTGTAATTAATGCCAAAACTATTTGATGAGTTTGGTCATTACGTCAGATAAAAATAAGCCAACTAATATAGTTTGAGTTTTGTTTATTCCATAGCAGTTATGGTTTTGTAACTGTCAAGATAAAATAAAAAACAACAATTTAGAATTATTACAAATGAGATTTGATTGTTGCATATCAATTCTACATGAAGTTTAACGTTACTGTACATTATTGCTATAATGAGGTAACTTAGCCTATCCTACATGAAAATAAGATTTATAACATTACTTAAAACGTTTCTTACTATTTAAAAGCTGTATATTAATAAATAAATCTTACAGTTATGGCCACTTTAAAGTTATTCCCGTGTCTTAATGATGGGTTATAAAATATATACAATTGTTTAAAATATTCAGTAACTAGAAAAAGTTTAACATGGCTTAGTGAGGTGTTCATGCACGAAACAGAAAGGAAAAGTGTGAGTAAAGTAGAAAGAATTTATTATTTTCAAATAATTGCTGTCTTTTCTAGAAGCCACTGAGCCACGGTTGACAGCAGGTTATATGAGATCAGTCGAAGCACGTTGTTCATGTTGTGTTGACGCTTTGTGTAAACAATGGCAGTTTGTTATTTTAGTTCGCAGTGTTATTGTAATAAATGGAATATCTATCTATCTATCTATCTATCTATCTATCTATCTATCTATCTATCTATCTATCTATCTATCTATCTATCTATCTATCTATCTATCATCTATCTATCTATCATCTATCTATCTATGTTAGTTGCATTTTACTTTTTATTTCACTTTTCATTTGTTACATCTCTAATTATTACAATTAGTCAATACTAGTTAAGTTACTTGTTAAATAATAATTAATAATTACTTTTCATAATTGCTACTTCATTCATATTATGCATATAATTGTCTTTTACGGTTAAAAGTCTTGCGGTTTGTTCCTGTTGTGGTGGTCTGCGATGAGCGCGAGAGCAGCGTTCACCGGCGCGCGTGCTCGAGCAGTGTACGTTCTTCTAGTCACGTAGCACTTGTCACTTTTTTTTTCACGCTGCAGCATCAGTTTAATTCAGTGTCAAATAAACGCCGAGCGCTGGCGGGGTCGCTGCACGACGCGGACATTATTTCTGTAGCTTTGTTTGATGTGGTATTTAATCTCTAGACTAAATATTTGCCTTTGAATGTCAGTATGAGTGTGGAAGAGTGTTTAGTGCTACAGGAAACATGCAGGAAAGTTAAAGGTGACTGATAAGCGACGAGGCTGAATCCAGCTTCTTATTCGCAGCTTCTTATTGACGCTATGCGGTCCACCTTAAAAACCGCGACGCTTCCGTTTTTCAGCTTCTTATTCGCGCTCATCTTAGGGACCGTGTTTATTTATGTTTCTTTTTGAAAAATGAAAAATGCTAAATGAAACTGATATAAGATAGAAAACGGGCTGCAAGCATGAAATCTAATTGCATCATTGATTAATTATTGACAGTGCCATCGTTTGAGTACAATATATTTTTGTTTTTTTCCAGAAAGTCCTTTATGAAGACTTCACATGACCCACCTATGAATAGACAGTGCCTGCCTCAGCAAGGATTTCAGATACAAAATAATTGGTCTATTAATTCAAGTTGTAAAAGTTAATGCATATGTTTTATCTGCAAATACTACAATTTGTATTAGATTTTAGTAGCTTTTTCTGACACCCACGCCTGTAAATACAATTCAAGTTTTGTTAAACCTGTTTCAAAGAACAGACTTTTTATACACCTTTTTATACATCTTATACAAATAAATGTGAATTGAACTGTTGCATAATTGAATACTGTACCATGTTCTCTCTAATATTACACAACAGGTTAATAGTATACGTCTATACACGCGTCTGCATATGTATAAATATGTATAATTCTTTCCCATTGAGAAGACAGACCAAAAAACGGTCAAAAGACAGTCATTTCAATAAATGCCCAGTTGGAGGTGCTATATGCCAAGTTTTTTGCATATTCATTTAATGTTTTATTTTTAACCTTTATGTATTTGTGTGCCTACACTGAAAAAAATCATTCAAAGATGATTCCTTGGATTTACTCAATTTTTTTTTACGTTAAGTTGTTGTAAACAGTTTATTTGCGCTGAATTTAAACAAACAAATTAAGTTGAACATTATTAAACTTAATTTGTTTGTTTAAATTCAACACAAATAAATTGTTTGCAACAGTTTTGCATGCAACACTTTTTTCAGTGTACTACATACTATATATGTGTGTACTATAAACTATATGTGTGTGTGTGTGTGTGTTCACATTAAAAATGTTTAACACTAAAGATAATAATAATAATATGTTTGTGTTATACATTTACACAAAATAAAGATGCTAATACATAATCATTTAATAATAATGATTTAATAATAATAATAATTATTATTATTAGTAGTAGTAGTTACTAATTTGTATAGTGAAATACAAATATTTTACAATACACTTATACATATTTTACTGATTACATATAAATGGCAATTAATCTATATACCTTATAAAAGTTTATAAATATGTGTGTAAAATCTCTCTCTCTCTCTCTCTCTCTCTCTCTCTATATATATATATATATATATATATTTACACACACACACACACAATACAATACAATGCATTTTCTTGTGTCTGTGTTTATATGTGTTCATTCATTTTTTTTCGGCTTATTCCCTTTATTAAACTTCTCCAGGACATGGTTTACGCAGCAGATGCCCTTCCAGCTGCAACCCATCTCTGGGAAACATCCATAGTCATACACTATGGACAATTTAGCCTTCCCAATTTAGCTGTACTGCATGTCTTTGGACTGTGGGGGAAAGCGGTGCACCCAGAGGAAACCCACGCGAACGTAGGGGAGGACATGCAAACTCCACATAGAAAGGCCACCTGACCAAGCCGAGGTTCGAACCAGCAATCTCTTGCTGTGAGGCGACAGTGCTACCCACTGCGCCACCGTGTATGTGTGTGTGTGTGTGTATATGTATATATATATATATATATATATATATATATATATATATATATATATATATATATATATATATATATATATATATATATATATATATATATATATATATACATACATACATACATACATATATATATACATACATACATACATACATACATATATATATATATATATATATATATATATATATATATATATATATATATATATATATATATATATATATAGAGAGAGAGAGAGAGAGAGAGAGAGAGAGAGAGAGAGAGAGGAAGAGAGAGAGAGAGAGAAAGTAACTATAAACCTATACAAATTGACATGAATTTAACAGTACTACTACTAATAATAATAATAATATAAATAATAATAATAATTAATTATTATTATTAATCTTATTTTTGGTATTTATTTTAAAAAATAGATATTTTACAAGACGCATATACATATTGTACTTGCCTATCACAGTAAGATAATACACAAATTAAACACCAGCATTTTCAGGCTAGGTACCTAGTTTTGACACAGCAGAACAGTTTTGTTCCAATGCACTCTTGGCACAATTGGTGGCGCTATATCTCAGCAGTCTTAGAGGGTGCGTTGAATGTCTCACTGGGGTCTTGTAGACAATGTTCCAATCCTTCAGCAAACCCAGATTCATACCAATTTACTCTACCAATTTGAGGTTATGGACCTCTGAACTTGCCAAAAATAGCAATACAGCTAAGTACCATTGCACTCTTGACACAATTGGTGGCGCTATACCTCAGCAGTCTTTGAGGGTGCGCTGAATATCTCACTGAGGTCTTGTAGACAATGTTCCAATCTATCAGCAAACCCAGATTCATACCACATTACTGTACCAATTTTAGGTTATTGACCTCTGAACTTGCAAAAAATCGCAATACAGCAAGGCAAAAACAGCTGTACCATTGCACTCTTTGCACAACTGGTGGCGCTATACCTCAGCAGTCTTTGAGGGTGCGTTGAATATCTCACTGAGGTCTTGTAGACAATGTTCCAATCTATCAGCAAACCCAGATTCATACCACATTACTGTACCAATTTTAGGTTCTTGACCTCTAAACTTGCCAAAAATCGCAATACAGCAAGGCAAAAACAGCGATGTACCATTTCACTCTTTGCACAATTGGTGGCGCTATATCTCAGCAGTCTTTAAGGGTGCGTTGAATGTCTCACTGAGGTCTTGTAGACAATGTTCCAATCTATCAGCAAACCTAGATTCATACCACATTACTGTAAAATTTTCTGGTTATTGATCTCTAAACTTGCCATAAATCGCAATACAACACGACAAAAACAGTTGTCCTATTGCACTCTTGGCACAATTGGTGGCGCTATATCATAGCAGTCTTTGAGGGTGCGTTGAATATCTCACTGGAATCTTGTAGACAATGTTCCAATCTATCAGCAAACCCAGATTCATATCACATTACTGTACCAATTTTAGGTTATTGACCTCTAAACTTGCAAAAAAATTGCAATACAGCAAGGCAAAAACAGCTGTACCATTGCACTCTTTGCACAATTGGTGGCGCTATATCTCAGCAGTCTTTGAGGGTGCGTTGAATATCTCACTGGGATCTTGTAGACAATGTTCCAATCTATCAGGAAACCCAGATTCATACCACATTACTGTACCAATTTTGGGTTCTTGACCTCTAAACTTGCCAAAAATCGCAATACAGCAAGGCAAAAACAGCTGTACCATTTCACTCTTTGCACAATTGGTGGCGCTATATCTCAGCATTCTTTGAGGGTGCGTTGAATATTTCACTGAGGTCTTGTAGACAATGTTCCAATCTATCAGCAAACCCAGATTTATACCAAATTACTGTACCAATTTTAGGTTATTGACTTCTGAACTTGCAAAAAATCGCAATACAGCGAAGTACCATTTCACTCTTTGCACAATTGGTGGCGCTATATCTCAGCAGTCTTTGAGGGTGCGTTGAATATCTCACTGAGGTCTTGTAGACAATGTTCCAATCTATCAGCAAACCTAGATTCATACCACATTACTGTAAAATTTTCTGGTTATTGATCTCTAAACTTGCCATAAATCGCAATACAACACGACAAAAACAATTGTCCTATTGCACTCTTGGCACAATTGGTGGCGCTATATCATAGCAGTCTTTGAGGGTGCGTTGAATATCTCACTGGAATCTTGTAGACAATGTTCCAATCTATCAGCAAACCCAGATTCATACCACATTACTGTACCAATTTTAGGTTATTGACCTCTAAACTTGCAAAAAATCGCTTACCGCAAGGCAAAAACAGCTGTACCATTGCACTCTTTGCACAATTGGTGGCGCTATATCTCAGCAGTCTTTGAGGGTGCGTTGAAAATCTCACTGGAATCTTGTAGACAATGTTCCAATCTATCAGCAAACCCAGATTAATACCACATTACTGTACATTTTTCTGGTTATTGACCTCTGAACTTGCAAAAAATTGCAATACAGCAAGGCAAAAACAGCTATGTACGATTTCACTCTTTGCACAATTGGTGGCACTATATCTCACCAGTCTTTGAGGGTGCGTTGAATATCTCACTGGAATCTTGTAGACAATGTTCCAATCTATCAGCAAACCCAGATTCATACCACATTACTGTACCAATTTTAGGTTATTGACCTCTAAACTTGCAAAAAATCGCTTACAGCAAGGCAAAAACAGCTGTACCATTGCACTCTTTGCACAATTGGTGGCGCTATATCTCAGCAGTCTTTGAGGGTGCGTTGAATATCTCACTGGGGTCTTGTAGACAATGTTCCAATCCTTCAGCAAACCCAGATTCATACCAATTTACTCTACCAATTTGAGGTTATGGACCTCTGAACTTGCCAAAAATAGCAATACAGCGAAGTACCATTGCACTCTTGGCACAATTGGTGAAACTATATCTCAGCAGTCGTTGAGGGTGCCTTGAATATCTCACTGGGGTTTTGTAGACAATGTTCCAATCTATTAGTAAACCCAGATTCATGCCATATTACTGTACCAATTTTAGGTTATTGACCTCTGAACTTGCCAAAAATCGTAATACAGCAAAGTACCTTTGCACTCTTGGCACAATTGGTGGCACTATTTCTCAGCAGTCTTTGAGGGTGCATTAAATATCTCAGTTGGGTCTTGTAGACAATGTGCCCATCTAGTAACAAACCCAGATTCATACCACATTACTTTACCATTTACTGGTTATTGATCTCTAAACTTGCCATAAATCGCTATACAGCAAGGCAAAAACAGTTGTACTATTGCACTCTTGGCACAATTGGTGGCGCTATATCTCAGCAATCTTTGAGGGTGCGTTGAATATCTCTCTGGGGTCTTGTAGACAATGTTCCAATCTATCAGCAAACCCAGATTCATACCAAGTTACTCTACCATTTTTAGGTTATTGACCTCTGAACATCCCATAAATAGCAAAACAGAGCAATCCAAAAACAGTTATGTACCTTTTCACTCTTGGCACAATTAGTGGCACTGTTTCTCAGCAGTCTTTGAGGGTGCGTTAAATATCTCAGTTGGGTCTTGTACACAATGTTCCCATCTATTACCAACACCAGATTCTTACTAAATTACTGTACCATTTTCAGGTTATTGACCTCTGAACTTGCCATAAATCGCAATATAGCAATGCAAAAACAGCTATGTACTGTTGTACTCAACCCAGACTCATTCTGAAAACGTAGTCCCGTGGAAGTTTCTGGAGACCGCGAAATACGTTCTGGGAGGCACAAATTGGCGCAGTTTTTGTTCTCGCGTAAAGCCACCGGAGGCCACTGTCGAGTGACCATCTGTCTGACTGACTGACTGACTGAATGATTGACTGGGTGACTGGCCAATCGGCTGACCCACCCTCCTCTTCCTTTCCTAAACCCAACTGCCTTTACAGATTGACCCGCCCGTCCGCCCGTTTGCTTCCCTAAACCCGAGCAACGTTTTACAAAAGCTGTCCAGAAAAAGAAAAGCCCTTGTCTGATTTTGTCTACTTTTTCTTAGCAGATTTTTGTCTACCTTTTCACCACATTCTCACCCTGTTATGAACTCGTTCACTTTATTTTTTGGATTCTGTTATTGTCTTACCTGATTTCTGAAACCGCTGTTCTCCGGACTAGAACCGGATTGTCGGGTTGCCGCCGTTGTTGAGGTCAGCTCCTGTCTGCGTCTCAACTTTGCAGACGTACATGACGAGCTGCCGGTGAGCATTAAGACGAACGGCGTCACACCGCCCCGTAGCATATGCTTAAAAAAATGAAATGCAGCCATACGTACCTCCGGCTAGATAAATCGCGTTCTCCATAAACGTCCGCGAGATTTTTTGAATGAGCTTTGGTTGAGTGCAATGGTACAGCTGTTTGTGCATTGCTGTATTGCGATTTATGGCAAGTTTAGAGATCAATAACCAGAAAAATGTACAGTAATGTGGTATGAATCTGGGTTTGCTGATAGATTGGAACATTTTCTACAAGACCTCAATGAGATATTCAACGCACCTTCAAAGACTGCTAAGGTATAGCGCCACCAATTGTGTCAAGAGTGCAATGGTACTTCGCTGTAAGCGATTTTTTTGCAAGTTCAGAGGTCAATAACCTAAAATTGGTACAGTAATGTGGTATGAATCTGGGTTTGCTGATAGATTGGAACATTGTCTACAAGACCTCAGTGAGATATTCAACGCACCCTCAAAAACCGATGAGATACAGTGCCACCAATTGTGTCAAGAGTGCAATGGTACTTTGCTATATTGCGATTTTTTGCAAGTTCAGAAGTCAATAACCTAAAATTGGTACAGTAATGTGATATGAATCTGGGTTTGCTGATAGATTGGAACATTGTCTACAAGATCCCAGTAAGATATTCAACGCACCCTCAAAGACTGCTAAGGTATAGCGCCACCAATTGTGTCAAGAGTGCAATGGTACTTGGCTGTATTGCGATTTTTTGCAAGTTCAGAAGTCAATAACCTAAAATTGGTACAGTAATGTGATATGAATCTGGGTTTGCTGATAGATTGGAACATTGTCTACAAGATCCCAGTGAGATATTCATCGCACCCTCAAAGACTGCTGAGATATAGCGCCACCAATTGTGCCAAGAGTGCAATAGGACATTGTTTTTGCCTTGCTGCATTGCTATTTATGGCAAGTTTAGAGATCAATAACCTAAAATTGGTACAGTAATGTGGTATGAATCTGGGTTTGCTGATAAATTGGAACATTGTCTACAAGATGCCAGTGAGATATTCAACGCACCCTCAAAGACTGCTATGATATAGCGCCACCAATTGTGTCAAGAGTGCAATGGTACTTAGCTGTATTGCGATTTTTTGCAAGTTTAGAGGTCAATAGCCTAAAATTGGTACAGTAATGTGGTATGAATCTGGGTTTGCTGATAGATTGGAACATTGTCTACAAGACCTCAGTGAGATATTCAACGCACCCTCAAAGACTGCTGAGATATAGCGCCACCAATTGTGAAAAGAGTGCAATGGTACATAGCTGTTTTTGCCTTGCTGTATTGCGATTTTTGGCAAGTTTAGAGGTCAAGAACCTAAAATTGGTACAGTAATGTGGTATGAATCTAGGTTTGCTGATAGATTGGAACATTGTCTATAAGACCCCAGTGAGATATTCAACGCACCCTCAAAGACTGCTGAGATATAGCGCCACCAATTGTGAAAAGAGTGCAATGGTACATAGCTGTTTTTGCCTTGCTGTATTGCGATTCATGGCAAGTTTAGAGATCTATAACCAGAAAAATGTACAGTAATGTGGTATGAATCTGGGTTTGCTGATAGATTGGAACATTGTCTACAAGACCTCAATGAGATATTCAACGCACCCTCAAAGACTGCTGAGGTATAGCGCCACCAATTGTGTCAAGAGTGCAATGGTACTTGGCTGTAAGTGATTTTTTTGCAAGTTCAGAGGTCAATAACCTAAAATTGGTACAGTAATGTGGTATGAATCTGAGTTTGCTGATAGATTGGAACATTGTCTACAAGATCCCAGTGAGATATTCAACGCACCCTCAAAGACTGCTGAGATATAGCGCCACCAATTGTGCAAAGAGTGCAATGGTACATAGCTGTTTTTGCCTTGCTGTATTGCGATTTTTGGCAAGTTTAGAGGTCAAGAACCTAAAATTGGTACAGTAATGTGGTATGAATCTAGGTTTGCTGATAGATTGGAACATTGTCTATAAGACCCCAGTGAGATATTCAACGCACCCTCAAAGACTGCTGAGATATAGCGCCACCAATTGTGTCAAGAGTGCAATGGTACATAGCTGTTTTTGCCTTGCTGTATTGCGATTCATGGCAAGTTTAGAGGTCAATAACCAGAAAAATGTACAGTAATGTGGTATGAATCTGGGTTTGCTGATAGATTGGAACATTGTCTACAAGACCTCAATGAGATATTCAACGCACCCTCAAAGACTGCTGAGGTATAGCGCCACCAATTGTGTCAAGAGTGCAATGGTACTTGGCTGTAAGCGATTTTTTTGCAAGTTCAGAGGTCAATAACCTAAAATTGGTACAGTAATGTGGTATGAATCTGGGTTTGCTGATAGATTGGAACATTGTCTACAAGATCCCAGTGAGATATTCAACGCACCCTCAAAGACTGCTGAGATATAGCGCCACCAAATGTGTCAAGAGTGCAATGGTACTTTGCTGTATTGCGATTTTTTGCAAGTTCAGAAGTCAATAACCTAAAATTGGTACAGTAATGTGATATGAATCTGGGTTTGCTAATAGATTGGAACATTGTCTACAAGATCCCAGTGAGATATTCAACGCACCCTCAAAGACTGCTGAGATATAGCGCCACCAATTGTGCCAAGAGTGCAATGGTACATAGCTGTTTTTGCCTTGCTGTATTGCGATTTTTGGCAAGTTTAGAGGTCAAGAACCTAAAATTGGTACAGTAATGTGATATGAATCTAGGTTTGCTGATAGATTGGAACATTGTCTACAAGACCCCAGTGAGATATTCAACGCACCCTCAAAGACTGCTGAGATATAGCGCCACCAATTGTGCAAAGAGTGCAATGGTACTTAGCTGTATTACGATTTTTGGCAAGTTCAGAGGTCAATAGCCTAAAATTGTTAAAGTAATATGCTATGAATTTGGGTTTGCTGATAGATTGGAACATTGTCTACAAGACCTCAGTGAGATATTCAACGCACCCTCAAAAACCGATGAGATACAGTGCCACCAATTGTGCCAAGAGTGCAATGGTACATAGCTGTATTGTGATTAATGGCAAGTTTAAAGGGTCAATAACCAGAAAATGGTACAGTAATGTGGTATGAATCTGGGTTTGCTGATAGAGGGGAACATTGTCTACAAGACCTCAGTGAGATATTCTACGCACCCTCAGAAACTGCTGAGATAAAGCATCACCAATTGTGCAGAGTGCAATGGTACATACCTGTTTTTGCCTTGCTGTATTGCGATTTATGGCAAGTTCAGAGGTCAAGAACCTAAAATTAGTAGAGTAAATTGATATGAATCTGGGTTTGCTGATAGATGGGAAGATTGTCTACAAGACCCAAGTAAGATTTTCAACGCACCCTCAAAGACAGCTGAGATACAGCGCCACCAATTGTGCCAAGAGTGCATTGGAACAAAACTGTTCTGCTGTGTCAAAATTAACTAGTGGTACCCAGCCTGAAAATGCTAGTGTTTAATTTGTGTATAATCTTATTTCTGGTGTTGTGATAGACAAGTACAATATGTATAAGCTTCTTGTAATTTTTTTTAATAAAATACCAACAATAAGCTTAATAATAATAATAATAGAATTAATAATAATATTATTAATATTTTTTATTTTTATCATTTATATTAATATTAGTAGTATTAGTACTGTTAAATTCATGTAAATGTGTATAGGTATATAGTTAATTTGTATATATATATATGTATATACACACACAGGGCCGACATGGTGGTGCAGTGGGTAGCACTGTCGCCTCACAGCAAGAAGGTTGCTGGTTCGAGCCTTGACTTGGTCAGTTGGCCTTTCTGTTTTTGGATGTTCTCCCTGCTTTCACGTGGGTTTCCTCTGGGTGCTCGGTTTCCCCCACAGTCCAAAGACATGCAGTACAGTTAAATTGGGAAGGCTAAATTGTCCATAGTGTACGACTGGGGATGTTTCCCAGAGATGGGTTGCAGCTGGAAGGGCATTTGCTGCATAAACCATGTCCTGGAGAAGTTGGCGGTCATTCCGCTGGGGCGACCAAAGTTTAATAAAGGGAACAAGCCGAAAAGAAAATGAATGAATACATATACATACACTTAAATAAACACAGACACAGAAAAATGTATTGTGTACTGTGTATGAATATATATATATATATATATATATATATATATATATATATATATATATATATATATATATATATATATATATATATATATATATATATATATATAGAGAGAGAGAGAGAGAGAGAGAGAGAGAGAGAGAGAGAGAGAGAGAGACATATTTTACACACATATTTATAAATAGGTACATATTAATAAATTTTTATAAGGTATATAGATTAATTGGCATTTATTTCAGTACAATATGTATAAGTGCATTGTAAAATATTTTTATTTCACTACTACTATTACTACTAATAATAAAAATTAATAATAATAATAATTATTAATATTATTAATAATAATAATAATAAATCATTATTATTAAATGATTATGTATTGGCATCTTTATTTTGTGTAAATTTATAACACAAACATACTTTTATTATCTTTAGTGTTAAACATTTTTAATGTGAACATACACACACACACACACACACACACATAGTTTATAGTACACACATACATAGTATGTAGTAGGCACACAAATACATAAAAGTTAAAAATAAAACATTAAATGAATATGCAAAAAACTTGGCATATAGCACCTCCAACTGGGCATTTATTGAAATGACTGTATTTTGACCGTTTTTTGGTCTGTCTTCTCAATGGGATAGAATTATAAATATTTATACATATGCAGACGCGTGTATAGACGTATACTATTAACCTGTTGTGTAATATTAGAGAGAACATGGTACAGTATTCAATTATGCAATAGCTCATTCAGTTCAATTCACATTTATTTGTATAAGGTGTATAAAAAGGTGTATAAAAAGTGCATTGTCTGTTCTTTGAAACAATAGGTTTAACAAAACTTGAATTGTATTTACAGGCGTGGGTGTCAGAAAAAGCTACTGAAATCTAATACAAATTGTAGTATTTGCAGATAAAACATATGCATTAACTTTTACAACTTTAATTAATAAAACAATTATTTTGTATCTAAAATCCTTGCTGAGGCAGGCACTGTCTTTTCATAGGTGGGTCATGTGAAGTCTTCATAAAGGACTATTTCTGGAAAAAAAACAAAAATATATTGTACTCAAACGATGGCACTGTCAATAATTAATCAATGATGCAATTAGATTTCATGCTTGCAGCCCGTTTTCTATCTTATATCAGTTTCATTTAGCATTTTTCATTTTTCAAAAAGGAACATAAATAAACACGGTCCCTAAGATGAGCGCGAATAAGAAGCTGAAAAACGGAAGCGTCGCGGTTTTTAAGGTGGACCGCATAGCGTCAATAAGAAGCTGCGAATAAGAAGCTGGATTCAGCCTCGTGATAAGCGAAACTCCAAAATGAGAGCCATTTGAGAACATTATTTATCTGCTGTTTAAGTATGATTTATGTTAAATAATATTTTTATTTCTTTTTGTAGGAGCCTGTTGTACTGACAGACACCAGTTTAGTATATCCAGCTCTAAAATGGGACATACCCTACTTGCAGGAGAATATCGGAAATGGGGACTTCTCTGTTTACATAGCAGAAAATCACAAATTCTTATATTACGACGAGAAGAAAATGGTTAACTTTCAAGACTTTGTGCCTAAATCTCGTCGAATAGAGATGAAGTTTTCTGAGTTTGTGGACAAGATGCATCAAACAGAAGAGCAAGGCGGGAAAGGAAGGTATGTCAGTGTGATTAATGTACATGCATGTTCAGAACTGCTGGCTGAGATGAATCATTTTCTCACTAAAAACTGAACATGCATTAATTTATAACTTTTGATTATGATGTTAAAAATAATTTTTGTTATCTGCCTTTATGCTTTCACTGTTAACATCACTTCTGCATTGAATATTTGAGTAAATTAGTTTAGAAGATTTGTGCTATTAATAAATACATAAACTGAGACTGTGCTAAAGTGTTGAGATGCATGAAATCTAATCCAAGAAATGAAATCACTCCGGTGTATGACTAAGCAGTTAATTCTGCCAACTGATGTCCAGGCCACATCTGACCTTTTTATACTTAGCTTTGGTGGCTTAATCCACTGTATCATTTACAATAATCATATTTCTGTTTATAGACCTTTAACGGTTGACCTTACTAAATCAATTTTAAGCTAATTCTGATTGTTTACTCTAAAAAAACCTGACATTTAAATACAGTTGCATTGTGAAGTATCACTTTGTTTAATTTGATTTGACATGTGAAACTGCATCGTTGTTTAATTTGTAGAGTGTACTTGCAACAGACTCTGAATGATACGGTAGGGCGGAAAATTGTGGTGGATTTCCTTGGATTCAATTGGAACTGGATTAACAAACAGCAAGCTAAACGAAACTGGGGACCGCTGACCTCTAATCTGCTGCTCATAGGCATGGAAGGTACAGTTTCAGTGGACTCTTTTGTATCTAAATGATTGCCTATATTATTTAAAGTTACAGTATGTGTGGGGTTATACCTAGAGCTATTGCGCTCTTGAAAATATGATGAGTTAAACAGGTTCTGACTTGAAACTTTTAAATATCAGACTCGGCATAGTGATCAAGTGTAAAACAAAAGCAAGGTGTGGAGAATTAACTCATGTTGTAATGGGTAATTAAATAAATTGTTAAAAATTGTTAAAGTTACATACTTAAGCACTAAAGTTGTAATTTAAATTCCCCTAATTTTTCTTAATATTTCACCTATCAAAGGCAATGCAACGACACTTATTTTAATAATATATATTTGTGAGTGTGTGTGTTTATTTATCTTCTGAAAATGTCACAACAGGCAATGTAACACCAGCACACTATGACGAGCAACAGAATTTCTTTGCACAAATCAAAGGACATAAAAGATGCATCCTCTTTCCGCCGGATCAGTTTGACTGCCTCTATCCTTATCCAGTCCATCATCCATGTGACAGACAGAGTCAGGTATTATTTGCTTGATAACACCCATCCTAAACACTGCTTCTCAGATTTTTAAATGTGTCATGTTTCAGATGTTTACTGGCCAAAGATATTTAATATAACTAGTAATACTGTCTTGCATCACTCAAGTTTTTAATGAAATGCAATACAGCATGCAAACTATTGTGGACGCTATCTGTTGATTTAAAAAATATATATATATTATATTGATTCGTTTCTGTTGCTTCATTTTATTCAGCTGCCACATTTATGACCGTCAGCAGGACTACAAATATGAAAAACAACGTTTAAACAGAGGGCAAGACAAATATTTTGATTATTGGACTTGATCCATACCATGTCTCAGAAAACATTTGATAGATTTCAAGTTTGCACAGACACTTGTCAGATATTTGTATTCTAGAGTAAAAAACATGAATAGGTTTTCAAGCACAAAACAATAAAAGTAATAGAAATTTATATTCTTTCCCAATACATGTAGAATGGGCTGTTTTTTATGTTGAATAATATGCATTTTTACTATGATTTACAGTAGTCACCCACTTAAATGTCAGGCAGATAGGACATGAATCATTAGATGAAATCAAAAGCATATTTAAAGATGAATGTGCAATGTCAAAATACTTAATAACAATAATTAATTGTAATTTAAAGTATTCAAGAAACACTTTAATTGCATTTAATAAGCTTTCTCTGTATACAAATTCAATTATTTTGACTCGAACATCAAAAATGGTACCTCAACTTTTTCCAATATATATAAGTGCTATTCCAAGAAGTACAGCAGGTTAAATGTTTTTGGCCTGAAAAGTTATATTCACAGGTTGATTAAAACTTTTTAATATTTTCATCTGCAAAATGTTCAATGCAAATTTGTTTTTGCACTCTTAGGTTGATTTTGAAAATCCTGACTATGACAAGTTTCCTAATTTCAAAAATGCTGTTGGGTATGAGGCTGTCGTGGGACCCGGAGATGTGCTGTACATCCCCATGTATTGGTAAGTTTGTTTTCAAATACTCTGAGAAAGTGGATCACAATTATTACCTTAAGCTGAATCACGTAATTCAGTCAGACTGGCTTAACCCAATGTGGAGTATGGGGTGGAGCTAACTGTTAAATGTTAGGAATTATTTTTTAGGATATTACAAATTGAAGTTTTAAAGAGCCCCTATTATACATGAAATAGGGTCCTATTTTGGTTGTAAGGCTCTCCAACAATAGTCTAATATGCATGCAAGGTCAAAAAACACTTTTATGGTCTTATAATCTGCATTTATTTTTACCTAATTATCCCAGCGACTCCGATAAAAATCGTTCAGTGATTCATTTGTTACCAAACCCCTCCTTACCGCGAAGCTAATTTGTGCTGATTGGACCGATGACAGCCTGTTGCAATTGGTCGACACCGACAGCCTTCAGCGCAAGACAGAGTGAAATACCCAGCAGCTAATCAACAATATAAAAGTAGTCACAGTGCATACACGCTCAATAGTGTAAGGCGTGGATTTTGGCTGCCAGTGGGTGAATGTAAATACAGACGACTAACTATTTTATTGAGCAAAAACTCCAAGAACTGGCGAGGAGATCTCCTAGTTGTCACACTCCACCTGGTCTTTTCACGCGCACACACACACACACACACACACACACACACACACACACACATTTTACCCTCCTCCTCAGAGGACACAACAAACACACACATTGCCCTCCTCCTCAGAGGACACAAAACACACACACACGTACAATACCTTTCTTCGCAGAGGACACAAACACACACACACACACACGCACACACATTACCCTTCTCCTTAGAGGACACAACACCAAAACATTCAAAAACAGAGAATGCATGTTTGGGTTGAGGGCGGCGAGATCGCCGTTCGCCTAGAGCGCCAGATCAGCTTGCTGGGTACAATTTAGACAACTCACCTCGAACCTGAGCTGAACTATTTTAAAACTTGACCGTTGCATGTGTGTAGGAACAGCTGACGGTCGGTAAACAAAGCAGCACACGTCGCGTTTTTAACGTGACTTTACACGCGATATGAGAATATAAAGAGTTAACCTGAAACAGTACATGCAGTTACAAGTAACAAAAATTTGCAAGCTAGAGTAAACGAGGCAACAATTTTAATCACACGTACTTACACTTGTGAAATGGAGGAAGAAACTGATCCATGATGCACTGATCCATGTTCTGATAATCTTTACTGATTCTTCCTTTAACAAACGGCCTATGAAGTCTTTGCAAGCATTTGTGGGCTCTTTAATTATGTTTTTCTTTTGTGCAATTGATTAAAGGGATAGTTCACCAAAAATAAGCATGTATAGTCAATTCATTCTTAAGTGGTTCCAACTCTTTTTTTTTTTTTTTCCCTGTTGAACACAAAAGAAGATATTTTGAAGAATGCTGAAGTACCCTTTGACATCTATAATAAGAATTTCAAAAATATCAAAGTCAATGGCTGCTGGACTCCAACATTCTTTAAGAAAAATTGTCTTTTTCTGTTCAATAGTGGAAAGAAACAAACAGGTTTGTAGCAGTAAACGATAACAGAATAAAAGCCAGTTTAATTGAAATGGTTTGTTTGATCTCACTCATAGATGTAAGTAAATACATAAATGTACTTTTTAACAATTGAGTCTATGCTTTAGCAGCTTGAAAATATCAGTGTCAAGTGAAGTGTTGGCTCTCTCTCAGTTTTGTGGGTCATTGGTTGGGCTTCTGCCTCTTTCTTTCATGGGCTGCTGACTTAGTTTCAAGCCTGTGGGAGTGACTCAGCATGACGGCTTCCTCTTCCAACTCCTTGCTCCCTCTAGTCACTGGAGGGCAAAATGATGCCAACCAGCTGTGTAATTCTACAGTCCATACTTTTTCCTCATGGCTGCCTGAGTGTGAACATTTCTCTTTTTCGTTTAACCCATGTCAAAGAAGGGCCTTTTTTAAATAAGAGGATTTTGTACCATTTTCCCATTGCTTTCAGAATTTCCTTTTAAAGTTAGTGTAAAAATTATTAGCCCTTCTGTGAATTTATTTCTGTTTTTCAAATATTTCCCAAATGATATTTAACAGAGTAAGGAGTTTTTCACAGTATGTACTATAGTATTTCTTTCTTCTGGAGAGATTATTTGTTTTGTTTTGGCTAAATTAAAAGTAGTTTAAATTCTTGTAAAACCATTTTAAGGTCAATATTATTATCCTCCTCAAGCAATATTTTATTTCGGTTGTCTACAGAACAAACTACCATTATATAATGGCTTACCTAATTACCCTAACTTGCCTAGTTAACCTAATTAACCTAGTTAAGCCTTTAAATTGCACTTTAAGTTAAATAATAGCATCTTGAAAAATATCTAGTAAAATATTATATACTGTCATCATGGCAAAGATAAAAGAAACCAGTTATTAAAATTGATTTATTAAACTATTATGTTTAGACATTGTGTTAAAAAAATATTTTTTTGCTCATAGAGTCACAAACTCAAATGTATGGAGAGAATGTAAGTGGAAAATCATTACAAGATATTTCCGCACCCCACAAATTGTAGCAAAGATAAGAATAGGCTCACTAATAGATGCTGGAGAGAATGTGGTGATCATTTAGGGAACCACTCTCATATCTGTTGGTATTGCCCAAAACTGCAGCAATTTTGGAAGGATATCTATAAGGTACTTGGTATTGATATTCCCTTTGATCCAACTGTGGCAGTCCTAGGTTTGGTGCATGAGAGCATGAGGAAACAAAGATTGCTCTCTGGAGCACTGAAATGTATTGCGTCTAATTGGCTCAGATTAGACCCACTTACAGATGACCAATGGATAAAAAAAATTTGAGAAATTTATGAAATGGAAAGAATAACTTATTGCCTTAGACTCCAGATGAATATATTCAAGCAAGATGGAACCCAATTCTAACAATTATACATGAGTAACTTTAAACATACAACATAGATTTAATAAACAGCTACATTTCATACATGATAAGCATAAGAATAAGAATGTGATCTTAGAAACGAGAAACAGCACGATTAAACAAAAATAATTGCTCTCGCTCAAGCAATAGAAAGCAGGTCAATAGTGAATGAGGGGATAATCAGTCCCGCAAACAGTTGATGTGATGCGCGACTGTTTAAAGCGTGTGCGCGCTCCTGTTTTCTTGCTTAAAGCAACCGTGCCTGGAACGCAACTGTGATTGGTTCTCTTTCATATAGAACAGACAAAAAGATATGCTAATGCATCCAAGGTCTTGCTGCTTTCGAGAGCTCAAAATGTGTCTTTTTGTAAGCACCACCGGTTGCATTCGCTTTGAACAGATTATTAATTGGACTTAACCATGTGTTTATCCTTTCATTATCTTACACAGTGTTTTTCACCTGCTTTCTTTTGCTTGCAGTTATTTTTGTTTATATGGTTTAATTATTGTTTTTTTTTTTTTTTTTTTTACAACAAAATTGCTTTAATATGAGATTAACTCTTCATTTATGTGTAGTTAACTGGTGATCTGAGAGATCTTTAGCAAGGACAGATTACTGTGCATATTTTTGATAAATGACAATAATTATTTTTAAAGGTCAATTGTTTTTTTTTTGTTTTGTTTTTTTAAAGAAATGTTTTGTCTTGTTTTGGCACATTTAAAATTTGTGGCTAAGAAATAATTATTGTTTGGTGTGGTCAGAGATAAATTCAGTAAATCCCTAATTTTGAGTTCTGAAAAGTCATGTGAAATAAAACCTAATTGTAATACAACACTATGACACCATGGCCAATTTGCTCATACAAGACGAAAAAAATGTAAAACGAATGAGGAGGCAAGTGGACAAAACACAAAATCTAAATCAAGTAATTTTAGCATGTCAAAGTCATATTTATGCATATAAAAATATTTTCCCAACAATAAAATTGTGGCTAGTAAAAATGCAGAGTGGCTAGTAACGTTGGAAAACTACTAGCCACTGTGGCTGGTGATCCAAAAAGTTAATGTCAAGCCCTGACTAAGTATACAAGGCATCTACCAAATGCCCCCACCCCCCCCCCTCCCCCACCCCCATCTGTATCCTTATTAACTATTTGTATGTCTGATATTGTGCTGTGTTCTAATAAAAAAATTAAAATAAAAACTTATAAAAAAAATTTTTTTTCATTAAACAAAAGTATACATTGCGGGGCTAATAATTCAGGAAGGCTAACTGTATTAACAGCTATGTAAAGAATTGAAATGGCCACTTCAATGTTCTCAGTTTCTCTGTGTGTTTAAAAAAGTTTTTAAAAAATGTTTTCATCTAGTAAGGTCTTTTATATTTCAAATAAACAAAAAATTAATTTAAAGCATTTTTATCATTTTTCATAAATTGACAGTTGGTCAGAATAACAAATTAGAGTCATTATTCCACTAAATAGCTTTTTAACTCTTTTGAGGTTAAAAACTAAATCTAAAATGAATGGAAACATGTCTAAAACATGGCACCTTTTTTGTTATTTTATGAAAAATGAATAAATAAATATCATCATTTACTTGTTCAGACATGTAACTAAATTATACATTTTGAAGCAACCTCCTTTTTTCCCTCTCATAGCTGTACTGTACATACTCTCTTTTTACTACTTTGGCACAAAAATTGGTACACAAGTGAGTCATTCTGTAAAGTGTTTAAAAGCAAACCCACATAAGTAATGAAGTAATGGTTTATATCTCTAAATATTTGAATTTTAATTAGCTCTGTATAGTGCTGTTTATTCAAAGTCATTGAAGCAAGTTCTTGAATTTGTGTACGTGGTGACGAGCTTCAGTTTTTTAACATGCGCTTTGCATAAGTGACTTTATCAAGGTCACGTAGCAGGTGTAAATGGAAACTGTTTTTCATTTTGACTTTCCTGCAGGCATGGTGCTTTTTATCTAAGCTGTTTGTGTCATAAATAACTATTTTAATTGTATTACATGTAAAGGCTGTAAATGTTGAAAATGTTATGTGTTCAGTGTAGGATAGCTATAAAGGGTTCAGTTAGGTCAAAATGAGTTGGTATCAGAATTAGACACAATAAAGTAATCCTAAAATAAAGAAATGTTTAAATATAATTATTTAAACTCACAACATATATTTTTTATTGATGTTTTTAATTACATTTAGTTTTGATGAATTTGGCTGAATAATTTTTCCTGTGCATTACTATGTTTCTTATATTTATGGATGCATTTATTTTTTACCCAAATTTATTAATATTTATTAATTTATTATTATTATTGTTGTTGTTGTTGTTATTATTATTTTTTTTTACCATTTTTACCATAAATTGTAGAAGACATTCACTAAAACAACATAAAACGTAATAGTTATATACCAGCTTATACTTAAAACCTCTAAGTTTGACTAATTTATCAATATTAAGTTTTTATTAACCTAAAATATCATATGATTCATTATGAGAAGTACAGGTCATCAAGTTGTTTTAATGTTAGATAAGTATATCTGTTATGTTAGAACAATGAGATATGATGGAATTTAATTTACACATATTTTCACATTTTTATTTTGCATTTTACATTTTATTTTGATTGTTTTTGCATTTAATATTGTTTTTGTTTTTACTAAAATTACCTTGTAAATTACCTGTAAATTTAATTAATAGTAGACACCAAGTTGGATCTCTTTTTAAATATTTGAAGCATTCATTTTAAAAGAAATGTGTAAATTAATAATACTACTGTATTGAATAGATATAACAACATAACAAATTATTATTAGTACTATTAAATTTTTTAATATATATTATTTATTCAATATCTGAATTTTCAGCATAGTCATTAATCATTTAGAAATCGTACAAATCCTGAAATGTTTAGCTCATTGGCGTGTTTAATGTTAAAACAGCTGTACCCTGATGCGTATCTTTTCTAGATTATTTGATTACTTAAAGCAGATCAAAAGAACACAATTTTTTGAAAATATGCAAAAAGTAAAAAATATCTCCCTAAACCGTTGCAAGGTAGTGAATATTTTCAATTAACATTAAGTAATAGTTTGCACTTTTTTCTGGTAAAGGTGGCATCACATTGAGTCCCTTTTAAATGGAGGAGAGACCATCACAGTCAACTTCTGGTACAAGGTATGCTTTATCTCACTCATGCACTTTGGTGTCTGTATACATGATACATCTGTGCACAAATCAACCATTGTTGCTCCAAACATTTCCAGGGGGCTCCCACTCCAAAGAGGATAGAGTATCCTCTGAAAGCCCATCAGAAGGTGGCCATAATGAGGAATATAGAGAAGATGTTGGGAGAGGCCTTGGGGGACCCACATGAGGTACGGAGAAATAGAACAGTCAATCAAAGCCGTTTTCCGTTTTTAGGTCCACAGATATGAATAATGCATTAAGGAATTCCCTGTGTATTTTGACCTTGACAATAACCTAATTACAAGTGTATTTGTGGCTAACCTGCTTTAAACCTGAATAAAGTAGTGCCTACATTTGACTGTGACTACAGCCCAAATGAATACGTTTTCTGTATGGAATCGTTCAAAGAATACATTTCATATCAATGTCATCAAAAGTATTGATATTTCACTACGTATCTATCTTGAATGTCACCGAGTGAAAATGCTGAGTTCTCTTTGACATGTTTATTCTCTTTAACGGATCTATTTAATGTCAAATTAGAAAATATTTCATTAAAACAGTCTGAAGTTAAAGTATACTGTTATAGAAGACAGAGATCCGGCTAATTAATCTGCTTTAGTCATTAATAGAAAAGGACTAGTCATGTCATTCCAATTCATTACATGAACATACTTTTGATCCCTCGATTTTAAGCTTCATCACAAGTCGTCTTTGAAATGTTCTTTGTCTTTAACGTACATTACATAAAATACCAGGCTTTTAACGCTGTCTAAAACTGAAGTACACAGTTTAGGAAGATATTTCTTAGGCCCTGTTTACACTAATACGTTTTAGTTTTAAAACGGCATTTAAAACTAAAATGATCCATGTCCACATTGGCGTTTCACCTAGTGTGTTTGAAAAGATCTCCATCTTTACTATACCACTGAAAACGCACATCACTTGACCATACACACACTCTGGCAGCGTATGCGGATGTCTGAGCCCCAGGCAGTCAGCTGATGCTTTGAGCACACCTTCCCAAATAAGAGCTGTACACGTCAGACCGTTCCTCAGGGATCTACTGCTGGATCTAATGTCACTATAGTTGTTAAAATGATATGCAATTCATTTTGTCTGTATTCAACGACTCTTTAGTCTTTTGAATCTATTTTTCTCAGGTAACGTGTTTTGGCTGAGCGCAAAGATAATTAATATATTAATTTTTGTAACCTCGTATACTGATTCTGCACGTTTTACTGGCTGCTTTCATTTATTTCCTATGTTGTATAAATGTATTGTACATTTATACTTTTATAATGGCCATTATTGATTGTTAAAATTAATATTCAGCAAAAGAGAGGGTATGTTTCATATTTTCAGAATGAACTTCTCTCCAAAATGGTTGGTTGTAAATACAGGACCAAATCACATGAAAAAAACGTGCCCTTACAAGTTTTGCACTTAAAACAGAGATCAGAACAGGCTGGGAACATTTTATGCAGACGAACAGGTGTAAAATAAATTCTGTGGAAATTGAAAAACTAAAAACTTTGTTCATATATGGAAATTGAGGTTCATTTTGGAAAGAGACTATCCCAGATCTTGGACCAATCTTCAGGAATAAACAGAACTTATATCTCCGTGCCCATAGTGATTTCAAGGAATCATAAACCGAGGAATCAGAGTAAACTAATGAAGCATAGAATTTAGAAATGAGCCCTTTAAAAGATCTTACTAACAGCATTTTTTCTTCCAGTTCTGATAATTTAAAACGAAAATGGTTTTGCTTTAGTAGGGATTCTATAAAATGTCAAATTTGAAGATATTAAAAAAAAGTCTGGAAAACTCTGTTCTTATTTGTTCAAATGATTTCACAATTTCAGAGGTAAACATTCCTGAAAAGTCAGACAAAATTTTAGAACTCCAGTCTTGCATTCCGATGCTCCTAATCTGAGGGGGGAGGTCTGGGTTATTTTTAATTGGTGTGAAATAATCCTTTAAACAGCAACAACAAAAGACAAAATTCCTGTTAGACCTACTTGACAAGTCTTAAACAATATTTTCATCTGTAAATTTGTTTCAAGGTGTTTATGCTTGGTATGAATAATTAAAATACTACATGGTTTTACATTTTGTTTTCTGCTAGATATATCATTTTGAAAACTCATGCCTGTAAAAAGTCCTTAACATTAGCCATGTTTTCATCCATTTATTTTATGCAAAGTTTGGACTTTTGCATAAAAATCTGCTTCATTATAATGCCAAGATGCCCAAAAAGGTTTAACAACGTATGGACACAACTTTGTAGTATCCATTTATTATCTAATGGGAAACAAAATGTATTATGATGGAAGCATATTTACTGAATTAGTTTCAGCATGCGCATAAAAAAAAATGTAGTTTTGTTTTAACAGCTCATAATCACAAAATGTTTTCTGTCAGAATTGGGGTGCGATGGAATTGGACAAGGTCATAGACCAACCACATTGACACAACATCTGAAATGTTGTTTTGGTCAATCTAAAAACTTTTATTTGTTAAATAAGAAATAAGGCCCTCAGTGGATTCTCCTTCTGTAGCGGTCCATTTTTTTCTTGCTGACATTTGGCTTCAGTTTATCAGGAAGTGACGATTTTGCTCTGTTTGATTCATTTGATGGAATTTTTGATGGTTTATTTGCAAAAGCTTTATGTGAAATTACAGATCTGCACATACAGTTGAAACCAGGAATTTACATACACTGTAAAACAGGCACATAACCAATTTTTTAAATGTCTGATGGTAAATTTTACTAAATGTTTACTATTTTAGGTCCATAAGGATTACCTTAAATTTTTACATTTGCTAAATGCCACAATAATGAGAGAATTTTTTTAAAGTTTTTTTTTTTATTAATTTCTAGACAGTCAAAAGTTTACATACATTTCCTTGGTATTTTTTTTTTAGCTTTGCTTTAAAACTGTATAACTTTGGTCAAATGTTTTGGGTATCCTTCCACAAGCTTCTCACAATAGTTTGAAGGAATTTTGACCCATTCCTCCTGACAGAATTGGTGTAACTGAGTCAGATTTGTTGTCTGTCTTGCTCGCACAAGCTTTTTCAACTCTGCCCACAAATTTTCTATAGGATTGAGATCAGGGCTTTGTGATGGCCAATCCAAAACATTCACTCTGTTGTCCTCAAAGCACATTTTAACATATTTGTCGGTATGCTTAGGGTCATGGCCTGTGTGGAAGACCCATTTGTGGCCAAGTTTTAGTTTCCTGGCTGATGTCTTGAGATGTTGCTTCGGCATTGCTACATAATGTTCTTACTTCATGATGTCATCTATGCTGTGAAGTGGACCAGTCCCTCCTTCAACAAAACAGCACCACAACATGATGCTGCCGCCCCCATACTTCACAGTTGGGGGTGGTGTTCCTAGGCTTGTAAGCTTTCCCCTTTGTCCTCCAAATGTAACACTGGTCATTATGGCCAAACAGTTCAGACTTAGTTCCATCAGACCACACAATATGCCTCTAAAAATGAGTCTTTTTTTCAGTGTAATTTAGCAAATTGTAATCAGGCTTTTTTTGTAGATTCTGGCTTGTTGATTTTTCTATGTTGTCACAAAAGGAAACGGTGTGTTTGAGGTTTTCCTTAAATACTAATCTACAGTTGTGCCTCCAATCAACTCAAATGTTGTCAATTAGCCAATCAGAAACTTCCGAAACCTTGAAACCATCATCTGATCTTTTTCAGAGGCATAATAATCTTATTGTATGTAAACTGGACTTTCAAGAAAAGTTATAACAATTTCTCAAAAAATAACTCTCTCATTATTCTGCTATTAAGCATAACAAACAAATTTAATAATCCTAACTTAACTAAAAGAGAAAAAGTTTAGTCACAATAACGTCTGACTTTTTTTTAAAAATGGTTATGTGCCTTGTTATAGACCTTTTTCTTGGAACGCAAAATTACCCATTATGCTTTGCGTGTATGCGCAAGGAGAATGCGAAGAACTTCCGGTCGGCAGCTAATGCGTGTAAACAGTCACATATGGACAGCTTTGAAACGATAGTTTTAATCTATTTACCTGCTTTTATCCTCTTTGAACTAATACTGTTGTCCATCAGCACCACCTCCTGGACTGATCATTAAAAGAAATGCGATCTAATAGGATGGAAAACAGCTGCTGTGAGGCATTTTCCCCTCGTTGTCAGACTGCATCTTCTGCAGTTTAAATGAAGCCTCGTCATCGCTAAACTCAACATTTTCTCTTTATTTCAAATATATAACCAGCCCAAACAAATGTAATTCACCAAAATGTTTGACACACACACGTAGCCTGTACTGTGCCATTGACACACTGATTTAATAACTGTGACAAAGTGAAAATATAGGCGAGTGTCATTTCGAAATGACAGAAAAACACAAACCCGTGGTAAAAACAACACACGAAAAAAAACACAAACGGCTCGCAATTAGAATGAACAGTAAATCGCCAGCAGAGTATCAATAACAGACTTTTATTGGTCATTTTTGTAAATTGCACGACTTTCATACCTGTTAAGTTTCATGCCAGTACTCGGTTTGCTCTCTCTCTTTCTCTCTGTGTATGTGCGCACGTGTATTTCTGACGGCAGACACGTGAATTAGGAGAACGTTTTTCTCGTATTTCTGACGCGCTTGAACCACATGTGACAGATTATAACGGCTTTAACAGACACATTTCTAAGTTGTGTGTCACAAAAACACTGTTATCCATTAAAAACGTTATTTGAACCCCATTTTCGGAGCGCAAATTACCAGTTGTACACGCTGTAAATGGAAGTTTTTAGCATTCTGCCGGAAGACGCTGGTCGTTATGGCGCCCTCCATGCAGCAGCCATGAAAAAGGTCTATACAATGTATGTTAACTTCTGGTTTCAACTGTAAGCTCAAATCTTTGAATGGAAACATAGATTATAAGCCATTAAGAAATATTGTCATATTAATAAATTCTGTCCTAATATTTCTCCATGATAACAAAATTCATGACAACAATACTGAATGTGGATTATTTTTGTATGTTCAACAGGTCGGTCCGTTGCTGAACATGATGATCAAGGGCAGATATGATCATGGACTGAGTTAATAGCCTGTACTGAAGCTTCTTTAGTGTGCTGCTACAACAGTCTGTTTATGTGTGTATGAGAGAGAGAATGTGAATGGGAGTATGTGCTTGTGTGTACATTCAGACTGTTGAAATGCCAGTGCATGGCAGTATTTTGGCAGTATAAAGACTTTCGCCTTTGTCTGCATTCACTTACTGGACCCATTGTCGTTAGTTCTGTGTTGGTGTAAGGAAAAATACCACTGTTGAGGAATCCTGATTTGATCTCTCCTTAACAAGCGTAACTAAATTCAGCATTATGTGCTAAAAAAGTAATAAAAAATAGACGAATGCATTAGCAGAGGCCTCTAAAGCACTTTTACACCACCCAGAGCGCCTGTTGTCAGGTTTTGTCCCATGTTGGGAAAAAGAAGGTGCCATATGTCTTGATTAAAACTCCTGTGGATTTGAGTCCGTACAGTGAATTCTGGCTGAGCGCCTCAAGCACATCCACAACGGAGGATGATTTACAACTTGAAACCTACCATTGACGGTTTGAACCGGTTCGTACTGTCATTGTTAATGGTGTTTTTTGTGTTTGCTTTTGACTCTCATGATGATGATGATGATGATGTTTCTGTTATAGGATAGAAGTAACGCAGAATACAACAGTTAAATCACAATGCGTTTTTAAACTGAAGGGATTTCTTTCCTTTTGCAGCCGACTCACTGAATTAAAGTTTGCATTTGTTTATGCATTTTTAATGATATTTTCCCTTCTTTTTGTTTTTTTAGCCATGTGTACATTGAAGCAAATGTTTTAGTTTCTTGATATTTTATTTTTCAGTGTAACGTTATATGGTACCATTTCAGTAAGGATTGTAATTCAGAACAAACTACACTTGCCAAGTGTTAACTGTCTCCATGAATTGTAAGGAAATAAAAGCTTTTGAATGGTTTGATCTAATTTTGAAAGTTTTGTTTTTAATTATTATTAAAATTTTAAATTGCAAATATTTATTGTGCAAATGATAAAGGCTACTGTGCAAATGTTTGCGGTTGGAATTATATTGCAGTTTCACCCGATTATAAATCTTTGTTTTTTTTAAGTGATGCGATGATTGGACTGATTTCTGTCTGCCAATAGTTTCATTGTGCCCCCTTTTTTCTTTTAAAAAAATGTTCAGCAATTTAATTAAATTTTTAATTCAACAATTTTGAAAGAAATGCAAATGAAATTATTTTCTCCTTGTTTCTTGATCTAATTCACAAACAGAAACTCATTACCCAAATGAACATTCTAAAGATTAAGTTTTCTTAACTATTATAATTTTATTTCTATTAATTGATTGACTGGATACACTTAAACATGATGCTCAAAGAGCTTGATCAAAAAGATTTGAAACAACAACATTTTTTAACGTTTTTTGGGAGACAATTTAATTGTTTTATGTTCAATCCAAGGCAAGGCAAGACAAGTTTATTTATATAGCACATTTCATACACAGTGGCAATTCAAAGTGCTTTACATAAACAAGAATAAAAGAAACAAGTAAAATAAAAATAAAAACAAATAATAAAAAATGTGTCAAAACAAAACATAAAAACAGGTAAAATGTGATATAAAAGAATGAAGAAAAAGAGAAAAACATGATAGTGCAATTCATCGGACGCAGCACAGTGCTCATTCAATCCACTTAAATTTGTACTTTGTATTTGATTTGTGTTGGGACAACTTGAAGTGGCTGTGTGGAACCCAACATTTTTTACAGTGTGGTTAATGTTAATCATCAATGTAATCAGCCATATTCATCTGCTGTTTTTAAACGGTTATAAAATATATAATTGTTACCAATACATTTGAGCATATCTAGTTCTTACTGTCACTTTCAATTCATTTAATGTATTCTTGTTAAATCAAATTATTAATTTGCTAAAAAAATAACTAAAATTATTATACTGACCAAGACGTTTAAAGAGTACTTAAATAGAAAACAAAACAAAAAGTAAAAGCCTAATTGGTTTCCCTTCTTTAAAAAAAAAAAAAAAGTTTTATACCAAAAAGTGTGCCAAAACATGGACCAAGTAACAATATTACTTAAAATGTATCAGCAATGCTTTACACACTACTGCAGGGATTAGTTATTGTATGCATTACTTTCCGGTAACACTTTTTATTAACAACAATCATATTTTTCTACTAAAGAGGAAAATTGGTCATAAATGATTCAGTGACAATACAGTATACAGTATGAGATATAGTGTCATTCTTCCAAACGTTCATGATACATAGCCTATAATGTTTACATTTTCGTTTGTTGACTAAAAATATGTTTGGTATTAAAATATTCAGATTTTGAATAAAGCTAAAGTTCATTTTTGACTAAAATATAAAGAATAAAAAGAGCTTAATTTATGTTATCTGTGTGTTGAGAATTAAGAGAATTTTTGGGAAAGTAATAAAAACAATTTTATGATGCAATTAATACTCAATTACCTTTTGAAGTCATTTACATAAACACAGATTATCACTTAAATTCATTTGTTTATTTGTGAATATGACAATTTTAAAGTCATTTTAAATGGAGATTATCCTCTATGTAAAAAGCAACTGCCAGTAGGTGACGGTAAATGTCCATATCACTGATGTAGCTTGAAAAAGTTTAATTGATTAGAAAAATATTTTAAAATGATTAGTGATTATTTGTGTTTAACCTGTTTTTATATTATGCTTTATAATAGACAAGAAGAGTCGGAGATCTTTCAGCCATTGCACAGTTTATTTACAGACAGGATTGTGCAGTGGGTAAAGGGTAAGTGGGATATTTTGGGGAGGGACGAAGAGCAGCATCACCATCAGATGTAGTTCTGGTGGTGTTTGTTGATCCACAGATGCTTCAGTTTAGGATCATTTCTGTAACGGTGATACAGCAGCTGTCTTTCTCTTCTCTCTCACCTTCTTGAGTTTCCTCTCCACCTTTCCTTCACCTCCTCTGCCCAGGTGAACAGAGCCGTAAGTGCTTTTCGCCTTTTCTTTGGTTCCTCCAGGACATTCCCGCTGAGCTGGCTCTCACGACCATCAAAAGGAGTCAAGCAGAACAAAGAGGCATCAGAGTCCCCAGCTTCACTGAGGTCCTCAAACACTTCACTCGTCCACGATTCATCATCCAGCACCTCCTCCTCCTCCTCCCAGGCAAGAGTCTGTCTCGTCAGGCTGTGTCTTTCGGGCTTGAAGAAGATCTGGACGTTCTCTACAAACTCGCATTCCTCATCTTCAGTGTCAGAAAGCATGAGGTTTAAAGCTGATGCAGCCCCGACAGAAATTGAAGACATTGAGCTGAGAGAAAACACTGGCGATGCACAAGGAGGAGGAATGGGACAGACTGTGGAGAACAGCTCATCTGGTTCAGGAACATAACCTGGAAGCACAGCCAGCTGTTTGGGAGGACCCACTTGATTAGGACACCCTGGCAGGACAAACTCATGCTCAAGTTCTTGCACAGGAATGGGCCTCAGATGCACTGAGGTGGATTGGTGGGAGAACAGCTCGTCTGGTGCAGGAACAGGATGTGGAGGAGCCGTCAGCAGATTGGGCTGGTCCACATAGAGAGGACACCCAGGCAGGGCAAGCTGTTGCTCAAGTCCTTGCACAGGACACATTTGTGACCTTTTCACTGGCGGCAGGGGCTTGAAGCGAGCAGCTGGAAGGATGAAGTCTCCAGAGCCAGTGGGAAGCTTTGATCGTTTTCCCTTTATAGGCTTTAAGACAGAGGGTCTGGCAGAAGTCTGCAGGGTTTTGACCTCGCCCCTTTTTTTACCCCCTTTGCGGCGTTTCTTCCTGCACTTGTTGGGATTTGCAGTGAAGGCCTCACTCTCTGAACATTTAGTCACTGCCGCCGGTTCTTGAGCTGCACATTGCTGTGTTTCCCTTCGATGCCAGAAAGGGATAAGACAGTCAAAAAGCTTTTTAAAACTGCTGAACAGCGCCATCGTAAACGCTAAAGGCCAAAAAGGAAATCGTCAAGTTATAAAAGTAGCTCTCAATCGCTAGACTCCTCAAACACCAACAGCAGTTTAGAATTAGAACGGCAGCTTCTGTGTTCCAAAACAGAATTCTGTTTATGACATCATATCATGACATCATGACTCTGAGCTCCTCTGAGTGACAGTCACTCATAACAGTGGTGCAATTAAAGTTTTCAAACAAACACTTTTCCTTGGGTAAACTTACTTTAAAAAACAATAATGTATCTAAATCTTTAAACACACAAACATGACACATAGGCTACTTTCACATCACTTTCCTTAAAAAGTTTGAAAGTTTTAAAACTGAATCAATATGACATTTTTCTCTAGGGATGCACTGAAATGGAAATTCTTAACTAAAACCACAGTAGAAGTTGAAATCAAAACTAAAATGCTTTGATATATATATATATATATATATATATATATATATATATATATATATATATATATATATATATATATATATATATACACAATTTTATTAAGCAATATAATTTTGTAAAACAAAAAAAACAAAAAATTTACTCATAACTTATAGTGTCTGTACCTAATGTTGAGATCGTATATGCATAAAGTTTGTTAGCTGTAGCTAAATCATAGTTTTTTTTTCTCCCCCTTTGACTCTGTCAGAAAAAAAGGTGGGTACAATTTTGTTCCTAGAGGGAACAAAATATATAATTGTACCTTTAAAGGTCCCATATTTGTCCTTAGGGTACAATTTTGTACTCAAATGGGCTATAAAGGTACAAATGTCCAGATTTAGGTTTGAAAGGTACATTTTTGTACCTTTTATAGCACATTTGGATACAAAATTGTACCGTAAAGGACCAATTTGGCACCTTTAAAGGTACAATTATATATTTTGTTTCCCTATAGGAAACTATATAACACTAATTTAAATGTATTAATACTAAACATGAATACTAAAATACAAAATTAAAAAAAGTAATAAATAAATAAATTGATTGAATTAAATATTTTAATAATTTTTTTTCATGTATTTAAATTACATTTTTTCTCAAAAATGTTAATAATTTAATTTATAATTGAATGTAATTTTAATCATTAAAAACGTAAATACTGGTCTTTGCTAACCGTTTAAGACCTTGTAGTATATGGGATGTAGAATAAGAACCATGCAGAGTGACAGCATCTTCATACAGGTGGTGATGTTGCTGTCTCTGTAAGAATTTGGCTTGTTGAGACGTTATAGTAGTGTTTGTTACTGAGGCGGTCGGTAGAGTATGCTGGCTGTTTACACAGAACTTCGCACGCTTTTCAAATAAAAGTCTATTTTGGAGTCTACACTTTTCAGGTAAAAATGTATTAATGATATATTTTCAGTCTCATTTTTACATGTGAAGCCGTGCTCTGTTGATTTTGTGTGACTCTCGGGTCTCGGCTTTCCCCCGCTTTAAGTGCTCCGGGCTGCCTGGTGTACGTTGGCCTGCAGGATGGAGTTTGCTAAGATGTCTGCAGCTTATTAAAGAAGTTAATAAAATATAATATCGAAGTCACCGAGGGACATAACGTTATAGAAGGTGAGTAATGTTAACTAACGTTATATGCCGTTAGTTTTCTCGACGCTCCCTTTATCGCCTACGTTTCGTATTCGCGCCTTATTTCTTACGTTACGTTACTGCTTTATTAATAAGTGTTGCCACGGTGGAATCACAACCCAGATAGCAAAATACACTCTGGCCAGTTGCGGCCAGATTCTCGCCTGCCCGAGCCCGTCTGCTGTAACGTTACTCGGGCCAGATGCGGCGGCAGAAGCGAGCCGACGCTGCCGTATCCATGCACGGGAATCGGGCCGTGAGTAATGTGCGGTGTGGTCCGGAGCTGGCGCGACTAAAGTCTCCATATACCTTGATATAAAACATTTTGTTATTAATACTGGAAATTTGTAATTATCGATAATGTTGTATATCTTGAGGCCATTTTCTAGCCACGGTTGACCGCTGAAATGTAATTTTAGACGGTTATATACACCGCCATTTTGTAAAGAAAAATCACAATTTTGTCACCGGCAAAGCGACTGATTATGTAAACGTGGCTAGTTACAAACGTGGCGTGTGTATGCTTGTACACATCTTCGTTTCAGTGTCTAAGTTACATTAATGTTGAGGAGTGTCCACAAACTCTCATGTCCAGAATTGTTGGTGCTTTACTATTGATTAACATATCACGTTGTATAAATCGACGTTTTAAGTTATACTTTGTTCTTTAATGTAATAATTTGTCTCATCTGTTCTGAAACTGGTACCTTGAGCTATTTTACCAATTTTATTAATATCTAAAAATAAATAAATAGTAATTGCTTATCTTATTGCTTTCCAGAAGTTTTTGAAGTTTCCAATTGTCTTTCAGGACAAGATTGAACAACAGAATGCAGCCTAACAGCATCAGACCAATGAAGGCATGTCATATGAAAGCATGGCTCAGTTACTAGATGTAAGTATGTCTCATTATCTATACCATGGTTTTAATGGCTTACGTACTATTTTAAATTTGTAGGTTTTTACTTACAAACAACAATAAATGTACACCCACGTGTTTAAAATTATTTTCTAGGTATTCATCGAAAGATGAGAGATCAACTGAAGAATGCTATGGACCTGACTCTAAGGTACTCTTTCTAAACTTTCTCCACTTGATTAATATTATTAAATTCTAGCTTTAGATGGATTCATTCATATATGTTTGTATGCCACATCTTATGTTCCAGGAATTGATTTTACAGCAGCACTTCTCATGTTGCCAGCCTTGTTAAGCGAGACACTTCAACATTTCGTTGTGCTCCGGTGCGTATGTTGTTTTCTGTTTAGTATATGCTGTGATAAATGCATTTTATAATTCTTGATATTCTTTATATTAGGATGACGCAGTGGGTAGTGCTGTCACCTTACAGCAAGAAGGTCGCTGATTTGAGCCTCGGCTGGGTCAGTTGGCATTTGTGTGAGGAGTTTGCATATTCTTCCAGTGTTCGTGAGGGTTTCCTCCAAGTGCTCCGGTTTCCCCACAAGTCCAAAGACATGCACTATAGCTGAATTTGGTAAGCTTCCACTGTGGCGACCCCAGATTAATAAAGGGACTAAGCCGAAAAGAAATTGAATGAATAAATGAAATTTATATTAGTCTTTTAATCTGTGATACTTTTTTTTTTTTTATCAGTGAATATTAATTATTTTACTTTCTATGCATGTTGATTTTCTCTTCATCAGTGATAGAGTGACTGATATTAATGTAATTATTGCTTTGCCATTTACAGTGAACCATCTTCACCACATCCAACAGTTCAAGTACAGGAGGAGGCCACCGACTGGACAACTGTGTTAACAAGACGAGTCACGGCAGTCTTCAGAGTTGATGGGATTGCGATTGGCTGGGCTAATGATGTGGACGAATATACATTTTTGACATATCCATCTTATTAGAAGATCACCTTGATGTTTCTGCAGTGGAATGTTTTGAATGAACGGTGGACGGTGACAAGCCTCGACCTACTCCAGTTACCAGAGTGATCAACCTTGTTTTTTGTTTCTCTACATGCTCTTGGGATAATCACAATTATCCAGTTAATCCAGCACACTGCTCTCATTCATGCATAAAGCAAATTTTTAAATAACTTGTGGTCCTAATGACTATCAAAGAACATTTTCCAGTTATGAGTGCCTTACATGTCATGTTTATCAAAAGCATAAACACATATTGTGTTACAACAAATTACAACTCCACTTGAGGATGATGAGGAGTAATCTACTGATGTTGAGGAAGAGGCTACTGATGTATTTGGTTTTCTGCACTGTTGAAGCAATTTATAGAGAAACATTGCCTTCATTCTGAAATTCAGAGAAAATGTTGATGACAAATTATTTATAATGACTGAGTATTCTGACTAAAGACAAACACTTTGGACTTAATAAAGTGCAGTACTTGATGTAGCCTGTGTAATGTGTTTATAAATCTTAAACAGTATTCTTGTGGTCTTTGTATTACGTGTAGATGATTTACTGTACATTGAGTGAACAATTTTTATTTGTTATCTAAATTGTTCTTTTTACTGTTTTACATGTCTGCTTTTACTGTGTAATTTTATTTCTTGACACATTCAGTTGTGAGTTGTAAAGAAATATTTCTACATTAATAAATAAAAATGGACATCATTGAACCAAAATATTTTATTTATTTATTTGTGCATGCAGTCACTAAAAGATCAAAATGCCTGGGTCAGTACCCTGAAAATGCTATATATATATATATATATATATATATATATATATATATATATATATATATATATATATATATATATATATTATTTTAAACTTTTAATATAGATAATTTCAAAAATAGTTTTGGCACAATGGCGCCCCCCATGTGTGGCGCCCCTATGCGCCGCATATACTGCATACCCCCTTTTTGCGCCACTGTACACAACACGTTAACGTTAATTACAGACATTGTTCTGGCTAGTTATATGTTACCGGTTGTCAGTTCTACTGTAGCCATATTTATTTTCTATAAAACAAAATATTATGTAAAACACAAGCCTGCCTTATTGATTTCAACTTGAAAATATTATTAAAATAATATTATACGATATTCATTTATTAATTTTCCTTCAGCTTAGTCCGCTGTTTATCAGGGGGAGCCACAGCGGAATGAACCGTTCATTCTTTATATGCAAATATATTAGATGTTTAATGTTAATGAATGGGTTTAACCATTAAAAATGTGATTTCATAAGTTCAGATGATCTTTTGTTGAATGAAAGTATTCAGGTGACAACACTAAACAATGGTTAAAGTAACCTCACAAAAATACTCACATTTTATGCTGTTTTTTTTTTCGTTTTTACATTTTTGCAGATATTTGGGATATATATTAAGTACACTTCAGCTCTATGTATTGACTTTATTCCTCACGTACGAGCAGGCGCAGACATTTGAATCTTTTTGGCTGGAGATTTCCGCTCTCATTCACTTCCTTTGATTTTTAGACGTTAAAAACTGTTTGTTTTGATGCTTGATGTTGCAAACTGACATTTTCTTATTCTGCTTTGTCTGTAGAGTCATAAACACACTAGTTTGTAGAGCAAGTAGTTTGTCTGTTTTCTGCTGTTTAATATTCCTAGTCATTTCTCCCATAGGGCACTGAATCAGATGTTCTAAAACAAATCGGAAAAACGAGGGCACTTCCGCCTTAAAGAATGAGGTCAATATTAGGAGAAATAAAATGCTAGAATTTATACGGTATACGTTGTTGAAATGTGTAATGTATTTGTTATTCTAAAGTACTTTTACAATAGTGTCTCTTTAATAAAAAATAAATAAATAAATGTGGCAGTGTTTAGTGTATTATGATTTTCTATATTCTATTATTCATTTTCTTTTGGGACTAAACAATTCAGTAAAGTTGCTTTAGCATTGTTTTAGCATTGTTAGCATTGTTTAAATTAGGCGAAACCAAAAAAGCTTGTTGCACACAATCTAAAACATTCAATTGGGCCAATAACATGATTGGGCAGACTTGATGGTTTTTTTTATTGGCTCAACACATTATTTCTCATTGAGCCAATGTTGACAGGCTGTTGTATTTAAATAAATATTATATTTATTCATTTTTACAGCGTATAAATAATGAGAATTTATATTTATAACATAATTGTAAATATTATTCTATCAAAAAATTAAATGAATTATTTAAATATTTGTTTTTTTATTTTATGTTTTTAATTATTATTATTATAATTATTATGGCTTATTTTATTATAGTTTTATTATAGTTTTAATAGTGCAATAATAGGGTAATAATAATTCCAGAATTGTTACTTTTATTTATTAATTATAACTTGATAAAAATCAACACAGTAGAGGAAAAAGAAAAGAATTGCAGCCTCTTTTATATGTATTAAATAACAAATTTATTAATTGATTCATTTATTTAGAATGGTTGCTTCCACGAATCCTGCGACTTCCACATCTTCAGGTGATTCTGATGTAAATCTGCTGTCCAGAATCAGCTGGTTTGTCTTAGTCGGGCATCTCCGCTGAGACCAGTCCACTATGGGTGACCCTACCGGTATCTGTGAAGTACCAGTGGCGAAGCTCTCAGCATCACTGATGCACACAAGCCCTCACAGCACGTCAAGCTGCAAACCACGTGAGGGACCCTAACCTAACCTACCCTAACCTAACAGACACCGCAAACCACTAAACGCATCGAAACTCTCAGAAGAGTCCAGCGACCGACCTGCAACACGAGAACAACCGCTCAGAAAACCTCGACAACCGTGCAGAAAACCACCTGAAACATCCTGAAGACCACCGAGCAAACCAAGAACTTCAAGTCAACAACACCAAGAATCAATAAAAACAACCAGTTGATGAAACAAAACATGCAAAAGGAAACTTACTGTGAACTTGCTCTACAACTATGTACACTATATACATACGCAGGCCTGCAGTGTGGTTTGGGACACTGTGAAGACTCAGCGTCTGGCCCTCTTTCTGCTGGGCTTCTCAGGCAGTGGCTCTCCACTGATGTCCACATGGACTCGAGGAGCCATGCTGTCTGGTCTGGATCCACATCTGCGTTCTGTAATGAGGATGCGTCCATCAGCCTGCACCGTCTCCTCCATCACAGGACACCTGAGTGCCTCCCACAGCCGCTGCTTGATCTCCAGGCCCAGCTGAAGGCTGTAGGGACGACTCTTGATCATGGGCTCGACCACAGAGCGGTAGATGTCCTGGTAGGCCTGAACGCTGTAGCCATGGATAGAGAGGGGCTCCTCCTGCTGTCCCACGTCCACTGAAGGCACTGAGGATGCTGGACGGATTTGGGGAAGGACAGCTGCGTTCTTCAGGTGATGTTCCTCCAGACCTGGGGAAGAGATACAGCTGTAAGTATGATCCAACCTGATCACAGCTGCAGGATCCTGAACAGACGGGACACCCTCCAGCAGGAAGTCCTTCAGGTGTGCTGGAAGACTCCTGATTCGTCTGAGGCGCCGCTGCTCCATGAATATCAACTTTCCAAATCAGACAATCTGATGAAACTTGTCAAAGTGAAGAGTTGAAAGAGCTCAAGTGATCAGATTCAGAGAGATGTGTTGATTTCAGTGTAAACTCAGGTTGCCGTGGTGACAGAATATTGGAGTCATTTAAATGTAAACAACACTTGATCAGCAGAAAGTCAATCAGAGCAGTAGAGGAGTTCTTCTCTATTGCTTCTCTATTACACATTGTGTCATTTTTACATTATAAATAAGTAAATATAGTGTGAACTAAACAAAATGTGTAATACAGAAACGTTAACACTTTCAGTTAAATTTGATTAAAATCAGTTGGGGTAAGCAGATATCCTGATAATTATTATTATTATCTTTTATCATAACCAGGTCTAGATCCCAAAACAATATTAAAAACGAAAACATACTTAAAATTTTGTCTTTTATTTATTTATTTATTTTCATAATCAATTTTTATCAAATTTGGTTGCAATAAAACTGTATTTAATCTTATTTCAAATACGTTTTTTTATCTGATCATATTTTTGCATTAATTATTTCATTATTAAATTCTATAAAACAAAATAACACTGTAAATAAAATAATTGTGGACACTGACAATTAAATATTGACTCAACAAATGACTTCACAATAATAAGCCCCAAACGAAAAAAAAAAAATCCACATTATTAATTTTAGCTGATGGTCTGAAGTAAAAATGAAAAATATTCATTCACCAAACATAAAACTGTGCTTTGGCAATTTATCAAACAGCAGTGAAAATAGTGTTTGTGTTTGGCGAACAAACCTTGCAGCAAAAGCGCGTGTACGCATGCGCGTGAGAGTCGTTTGTTGGATCGGGTTTAAATTCCAGCGCAGCAATGGCAGAGCTCCTCCGAAACATCATATTCAGGCGATTTTCCTTCATCAAAGTTATGGTGAGTAGTGAATTCTGTATGTATTGAATATTTTTTAAGTTTAGCTAAATGCAAGTCTCAGTAATTCCTGACATAAAACCATAAGCATGGGTATTACGTTAGCCTGCCGCTCCGTCATAATGTTGTACACAACACGTTAACGTTAATTGCAGACATTGCTCTGGCTAGTTGTATGTTACCGGTTGTCAGTTCTACTGAAGCCATATTTTTTTTTCTATGAAACAAAATATTATGTAAAACACAAGCCTGCCTTATTGATTTCAACTTGAAAATATTAAACATTGATTTGGAGTTGTTCTTAAAGGGACAGTTCACCCCCAAATCAAATTGTACTATTTACTCAGGCACATGTGGTTTTAAACTTTTGTAAGTTTATTTCTTCTGTTGAACACTAAATGCCATATTTAGAAAAAAGCTGAAACCTGTAACCATTTATTTCCATAGTAGGAAAAACAAATACTATGGAAGTCAATGGTTACAGGTTTCCAGCTTTCTTTAAAATATTTTCTTTACAGAAGATAGAAAGAAAAACAGGTTTGGAATAAAGGAAGGGAGCGTAAATTACGGCAGAATTTTCAGTTTTGTGTGAAAGAAAACCTGTTTTTTGTCTTCTGCTGTTATTTACTCACTGTAAATGATATTTAGAACCATTGCTGGAAACAAACCGGTGCCTGGCCAAAGTGACATTTTACATATAAATGTGCAATTTACCACATAGCATTCTCACAGTATGGAAATTATTAATTACTAAAGTGTTACTATGCTAATAATCATGTGAACATCCACATTCTGTCATTGTAAAATTACATTTTGTGATCCAACAGGAATAGTGTTTTTGAAAATGACACAATATTATGGTGACATTTGAATATGTATTTGATATAGGCTTAATATTGACATTGCCGTGTTATATTTCTAACATACAGGGCCATTGAAAAACCACACAGCTACAATGAAGATGGGAATCCTTGAAACAGTTAGCATCAGGAGCATGATGAAGTTTAAGAGCCCTGTCAACTGTGCTGAATGTCTGCTGTCCTGGAAGAGGAGATGGTGCTCGACAATAGGAGGCTTTATCAATGCGTCGTTTGTGCTTTTGGATTATAGTATCTACTCAACCCTGAATTCATTGAATAAATAGGTTTACATGGTAAATATTTGAAAACAGATGCAGCTTTATGTGCTTGAAGTTCCTCTTGAAGATTTTTTTTTACTTTTCTTGAAACTTTTGTGAGTTTTTTTTTTTCTGTTCTGGAATCATCTGTGTCAACTGGGTAAAGTAACCCATTGTTTAGATTTGATGGTGCTTTTGACGATTTTAATATTCATTTATTAATTTTCTTTCAGCTTAGTCCCCTGTTTATCAGGGGGAGCCACAGTGGAATGAACCGTTCATTGTTTATATGCAAATATATTAGATGTTTAATGTTAATGAATGGGTTTAACCATTAAAAATGTGATTTCATAAGTTCAGATGATCTTTTGTAGAATGAAAGTATTCAGGTGACAACACTAAACAATGGTTAAAGTAACCTCACAAAAATACTCACATTTTATGCTGTTTTTTTTTTCGTTTTTACATTTTTGCAGATATTTGGGATATATATTAAGTACACTTCAGCTCTATGTATTGACTTTATTCCTCACGTACGAGCAGGCGCAGACATTTGAATCTTTTTGGCTGGAGATTTCCGCTCTCATTCACTTCCTTTGATTTTTAGACGTTAAAAACTGTTTGTTTTGATGCTTGATGTTGCAAACTGACATTTTCTTATTCTGCTTTGTCTGTAGAGTCATAAACACACTAGTTTGTAGAGCAAGTAGTTTGTCTGTTTTCTGCTGTTTAATATTCCTAGTCATTTCTCCCATAGGGCACTGAATCAGATGTTCTAAAACAAATCGGAAAAACGAGGGCACTTCCGCCTTAAAGAATGAGGTCAATATTAGGAGAAATAAAATGCTAGAATTTATACGGTATACGTTGTTGAAATGTGTAATGTATTTGTTATTCTAAAGTACTTTTACAATAGTGTCTCTTTAATAAAAAATAAATAAATAAATGTGGCAGTGTTTAGTGTATTATGATTTTCTATATTCTATTATTCATTTTCTTTTGGGACAACGAGGAGTAAACAGTTCAGTAAAGTTGCTTTAGCATTGTTTTAGCATTGTTAGCATTGTTTAAATTAGGCGAAACCAAAAAAGCTTGTTGCACACAATCTATTCTAAAACATTCAATTGGGCCAATAACATGATTGGGCAGACTTGATGGTTTTTTTATTGGCTCAACACATTATTTCTCATTGAGCCAATGTTGACAGGCTGTTGCCAAAATTGAATTTAGATGTGACCAGTCACTAGAAAATGTAGTTTGGGGAGTAAATGATATTTAAATGTATTTAAATAAATATTATATTTATTCATTTTTTACAGCATATAAATAATTAGAATTTATATTTATAACATAATTGTAAATATTATTCTATCAAAAAAATTAATAAATTATTTAAATATTTGTTTTATTTATTGTATGTTTTTTATTATTATTATTATAATTATTATGGCTTATTTTATTATAGTTTTATTATAGTTTTAATAGTGCAATTAGTGGTGGATTGTTTTGAAAATCAGGTTAAAAGGGTAATAATAATTCCAGAATTGTTACTTTTATTTATTAATTATAACTTGACAAAAATCAACACAATAGAGGAAAAAGAAAAGAATTGCAGCCTCTTTTATATGTATTAAATAACAAATTTATTAATTGATTCATTTATTTAGAATGGTTGCTTCCACGAATCCTGCGACTTCCACATCTTCAGGTGATTCTGATGTAAATCTGCTGTCCAGAATCAGCTGGTTTGTCTTAGTCGGGCATCTCCGCTGAGACCAGTCCACTATGGGTGACCCTACCGGTATCTGTGAAGTACCAGTGGCGAAGCTCTCAGCATCACTGATGCACACAAGCCCTCACAGCACGTCAAGCTGCAAACCACGTGAGGGACCCTAACCTAACCTACCCTAACCTAACAGACACCGCAAACCACTAAACGCATCGAAACTCTCAGAAGAGTCCAGCGACCGACCTGCAACACGAGAACAACCGCTCAGAAAACCTCGACAACCGTGCAGAAAACCACCTGAAACATCCTGAAGACCACCGAGCAAACCAAGAACTTCAAGTCAACAACACCAAGAATCAATAAAAACAACCAGTTGATGAAACAAAACATGCAAAAGGAAACTTACTGTGAACTTGCTCTACAACTATGTACACTATATACATACGCAGGCCTGCAGTGTGGTTTGGGACACTGTGAAGACTCAGCGTCTGGCCCTCTTTCTGCTGGGCTTCTCAGGCAGTGGCTCTCCACTGATGTCCACATGGACTCGAGGAGCCATGCTGTCTGGTCTGGATCCACATCTGCGTTCTGTAATGAGGATGCGTCCATCAGCCTGCACCGTCTCCTCCATCACAGGACACCTGAGTGCCTCCCACAGCCGCTGCTTGATCTCCAGGCCCAGCTGAAGGCTGTAGGGACGACTCTTGATCATGGGCTCGACCACAGAGCGGTAGATGTCCTGGTAGGCCTGAACGCTGTAGCCATGGATAGAGAGGGGCTCCTCCTGCTGTCCCACGTCCACTGAAGGCACTGAGGATGCTGGACGGATTTGGGGAAGGACAGCTGCGTTCTTCAGGTGATGTTCCTCCAGACCTGGGGAAGAGATACAGCTGTAAGTATGATCCAACCTGATCACAGCTGCAGGATCCTGAACAGACGGGACACCCTCCAGCAGGAAGTCCTTCAGGTGTGCTGGAAGACTCCTGATTCGTCTGAGGCGCCGCTGCTCCATGAATATCAACTTTCCAAATCAGACAATCTGATGAAACTTGTCAAAGTGAAGAGTTGAAAGAGCTCAAGTGATCAGATTCAGAGAGATGTGTTGATTTCAGTGTAAACTCAGGTTGCCGTGGTGACAGAATATTGGAGTCATTTAAATGTAAACAACACTTGATCAGCAGAAAGTCAATCAGAGCAGTAGAGGAGTTCTTCTCTATTGCTTCTCTATTACACATTGTGTCATTTTTACATTATAAATAAGTAAATATAGTGTGAACTAAACAAAATGTGTAATACAGAAACGTTAACACTTTCAGTTAAATTTGATTAAAATCAGTTGGGGTAAGCAGATATCCTGATAATTATTATTATTATCTTTTATCATAACCAGGTCTAGATCCCAAAACAATATTAAAAACGAAAACATACTTAAAATTTTGTCTTTTATTTATTTATTTATTTTCATAATAAATTTTTATCAAATTGTGTTGCAATTAAACTTTAATCAAATTTCAAATACGTTTTTTTATCTGATCATATTTTTGCATTAATTATTTCATTATTAAATTCTATAAAACAAAATTACACTGTAAATAAAATTATTGTGGACACTGACAATTAAATATTGACTCAACAAATGACTTCACAATAATAAGCCCCAAACGAAAAAAAAAATCCACATTATTAATTTTAGCTGATGGTCTGAAGTAAAAATGAAAAATATTAATTCACCAAACATAAAACTGTGCTTTGGCAATTTATCAAACAGCAGTGAAAATAGTGTTTGTGTTTGGCGAACAAACCTTGCAGCAAAAGCGCGTGTACGCATGCGCGTGAGAGTCGTTTGTTGGATCGGGTTTAAATTCCAGCGCAGCAATGGCAGAGCTCCTCCGAAACATCATATTCAGGCGATTTTCCTTCATCAAAGTTATGGTGAGTAGTGAATTCTGTATGTATTGAATATTTTTTAAGTTTAGCTAAATGCAAGTCTCAGTAATTCCTGACATAAAATGATAAGCATGGGTATTACGTTAGCCTGCCGCTCCGTCATAATGTTGTGGCGCCAACTTATCCAGCATGTTTTACGCAGCGGATGCCCTTCCAGCTGCAGCCTTCCACTGCGTCGCCATGCCCAAGTCTATTTTTAATTCAATTTTGGAGAATACCATTTGGAGATCATCCTCCATGTTCAGCTGTGGTCTGTATTTATTTTTTAATGAGGGTGAGTGCCCTAAAGGTGTCAGAAAGTTAACATGATGCCATAAAATCAATCTGCTACATTTGATGCTATTGCATTGTCTTTAACATGATTTAATCACCCCAGGAGTTTATAGTAAAATAACATGAATAAGGTAAATCATTTTTGGAATTCACCCCCCCCCCCACCGAACCTTTGTGCCACAACCCACATTTTGGGAACCATGCAATGTTATAGAGCATGATCTAGCATATTCCTCCACTTTGAAATCGAATCTTCAGTGTACTTGAAGCACAGAACAAAATAAAGACACCACGTTCATAAAACATTAATTCTTTACTAGTTACTCTCAAAAACATCAGTCCTTTAAAAATAATGTTAATATATTTCAATCTAATCACTGCACTTCAGTTTCAGGGTCATGTCGGAGGTGACGATAATGCTGACAGCCAATACTGTTGCTCTACACCAAAGACAACATGTAAAAATGGAGTACATCAAGCACAAACAAACCATCTCTGAAAAACACTGGTGTAATGTGAATATGGTAATTCAATAATGAACACAAAAGTACATTCTTTACTAAAACTACGGAAAGCCAGCTAGCTACACATTACAGAGAAACTAACTAGTAAATATGGAGGTGAAAGGTCTTCTCCAGGGTCAATTTTACCAGGCAGACCTGTTTTGTGAACTGCATCAAAGAAAAAAAAAAACCTGTCACACAGACCCTGCTATTCTTTAGCTTCTGTAGGAACATATATGGAGTCTTATTTCTGCATATGAAAATAAACACAGAATGCAAAGTACAAACACTGACGTCTCACTGGAGATGAGCTAAATTGGCTGATTTTATAACAAAGCAACCAGCTTGTTTGACTTGTAATTATGAATAAAAATGGATTTGGCATAAATTAAACAGTCAAATGTAAACACCTTCATGTTTTTTTTAAGGTAGAGCTTAAGGTTTTAGTAAAAAGTAGTTTAAAAAAATAAATACAGTAACTTAAAAGGGCTCGAAAAAAGAGACCTGCTAGGAGATCACACAAGACATCAACCCAAACAACAACAAAATAAACCCTCCAGCACCGTATATTACAATGGAGACATTTGGACGAGATACGTTTAAATAAAAACTAAATCGTTTGTTTCCAGTCACAGAGATCCAGACACAAAAGAAGGGAGTATTCTGAACGGTCCATCAATAAGATGCCTTTCATCAATGGAAGCGGTATTTGCGGGCTGGTTTTAGGCTGACGTAAGTCTTCTTCATGTCTTCTGGTTCTTCTTTCTTGACTAGATGATAACGCTCTCCCTTCGTAGTGACCACTTGACTGCCGTGATAGCGCACCATTTTCTTAGGGGCCTGCAGAGGACCAAGTAAATGGAAGGGGTTAATACGATTCGCTCCAAAATTAAAGTAAGAGATGTTTATTTTCTCAGTCCATCCAGAATGTAGATGACATTTTTTTCCTTTGGTTTTAACAGTAACACATGAACTGTGGTCAATAATAATACTCTGAATAGAAAAAAAAAGCATATCAGGGCAAAACAAATTTAGCACTCATGAACTCTGATGATATTTGATGAGATTAGGGTTGTAACGGTATGAATTTTTTACGGTATGATAATCGTCTAAAACAATACCACGGTTTGACCGTTTCGCGGTATACGGTATGTTACAAATGTTACAAAATAATAGAACAGTGAAGCAAATTTGACTTTTTCCAAATAATGTATTTTCAGTTACTATAAACAACACCACTTACAAAGAACAAATAAAAAAATAAGAAAATAATAAATAATGTGTCAAAGTCCAAATAAAGTCCAAATAAACATGGTGCAAATCCTCAGTAAAAAAATAGATATAAATATTTACTATCCTATAAATAGTTACATAACGAAACTAGATTCAATATGGAACATCCTTAGGTTTTATGTGCCAGCATGGATATGGTTGTCTATGGATATGGATATGGTTGTCTGCAATGCAGACAAACAGCTGCACCTTCATTTGCGTCTTTTGAAAACAGCAAGAGCAGCAGTTCGTCTTTGCTGTGTCACTGTTTTGTCATGTTTCTGTGCTGCTGTGCATGCAAAAGTACTTAGTATGAGAATTATTTCATGCAAAACTTTTTTTTGCGTTTTATTTAGCCACGCATAAATGTATGCCTATCTCTCATTCCGTGTTGTTCAAAAAGCTCAGTGTTGGTCCACAAACAAAAGCGAAACCTATGCTTATTGGTTGTGATATAGCGAGTTTGAACCAATCTGGGCATGGAGGAGGGACAATGCATCAATGTATCATGTCTGGTTTGTCCGGAGACACAGTGACGAGCGTTTCTTTGTCAAATCAGCGTTGTCAAATTTTGATGACAGAACCGCACTGATTTCGGAGCCTCTGAAAGTCCGCGAATGTTATGTTATACAGCACTGGAAAGCTGAGATTCTCTTCTTTATGCCAATATTTGTATTGTATGAATCGGATCAGCGGATCAAAAGTTATTAAACATTTAAGAGCAATACTTATTTTTAGCCGCGGGCAGCTGTCTCGGTCTTTAAGGGTTAAAACCGTTGATATGCAATTGTTCATGGTATGATAATCGTGCACGTTCAAATCGTGGTAGACCGTCATACCGGTATATTGTTACAACCCTAGATGAGATCTTGGTGAGCAATACAATTGGTCTGAGCAAGAAACTCAAAATTATTCATAAAATTATTATCATTAGTGATCTTAAGCCTGGAGTAAATGAGGACATGTGATTATTTCCAGTTACACTATCAGTGATCAAACATTTCCTTCACAGTTCAGTTGAGATAGTTTGATTTAATAATTTGTTTAAGTAATTGCACATTGTACACATCAATGTAGCTGCTCAATTATGTGATAAAAATCATAATCACAATTACTTTGGTCAGAGTTGTTATCACAATTACTTTAAATGATTATGAGATGGCCATATGACAAACTATTTTGAGATATACATGTCATAACATTTCACAATTCTCAAAAACACAGCACAATGGATAACTAAAAGACAAAAGTAAATATACAATGTGCTCAAAATTACTGAAAATAGAACTATACAACACAATATACAAATGAAACAAACTTTGTGCTTTAAGCATAGTCTTCACTGTGAGAACTTGATCTGTTTGATCTTATTAAAGCTACATAAGTCTTGATCAAGAATGATTTTATTCTTGTTTTTTGTTGTTTGATTGGGAAAGTTACTTTTAAAAGTAATATATTACAATCTTGAGTCACTTCAACAAATAACTTAAGGTTACTTTTTTTATGTATATATAAATTAGCTGTGTTTCATTTAAGAGGCTGCATCCTCTGAAGGATGCCGACTTCAAAGGAGAGTCCTTCGAAGTCCACACAGGCTGAACCGAGCGTTTTGAAATGAGACAATCAAGCCTAAAGAGGATGGATCTCATCACCAGGCAACCGTAACAGCTGCTGTTAATAAGCAATGATAAAATTTGTAAAATGAGTTTTAAAAGTGATTTTAAAACTCATTTTAAAGGGTCACGAAACACCAAAACACTTTTTTTGAGCTGTTGACAGTCGTATATGTGTTCCACACTGCTAAAAACACTATTAGGACACCTATGTTTCACTAAAAAGTGTAAATTGGTTGTTTTTGCGTTATTTCAAGCAAATTCGTACTTCCGGTTTGAAACGAATTTTTGAAGCTGCGTCACGGTCATGACATAATAGCGTGTATTCCAGCGTGCAGACTGGGCGTCTGTGCCAGATTGTGTCTTATTACGTCTTACAGTGTGTTGCATTAATGCATGAGTAAGGCTTGGTTCAAACCAATCAGCGCGCTCTATTGTGCAACTTCATTAATATTCATTACTGTCACAGTGTTTAGACAGCAGAGACGCCACGTTGTGTTGGCAAAACAAGCGTGAAGTGTTGCTTTCATAGTTTGCTGCAGTTAAGTTTTGTTTTCATTTTCTCTCTGTGACAGCGCAGACTCACGTGTAGATTAACAGTGTACGCGACGCTCGACAACAATAACTTACGTGTCTAAGGAGGAACATTGTTTACCTGAGAGCTGTTCTCATCTGCAAACGCTGAGATCCGGATTCGCTTGTAGTATTCTCTTTATAAAGACGAGGCTCTAGTTGCTGGTGATTGTCCTGTCTCTACAGATTTGTTAAGTGAGCGACCAGTGCTCTTTGTTTATTCAGTTTGTTCGTATCGTATCGAACAAACTATTGCACAGAGTGTAAACATGTTAGAACTACAACCAAACTGTAACCTCGTGTAGGGTTTTTAACGCATTTTGTGACCGGAATAACACACGCGGCTTTCTGACACTACCTGCTGTGTGCATCTAAGTTTCCAGGAAATGCTTTTTCTCTCATTCACCGTGCGGTATCAAACATTGCATGAAAAATACACACTTAGAGCAGCTCCTCGAATCAAATATTTCGTTTGTCGCGAGGGACATGAATGAATTCCCTGAATGAAAGACAGTTAAAGTCCACCATTTAATAATTTGGCAAATAATTCAACTACAGATGCCCATGTAAACACAGTCGCGTGCCCAAATAGACACTCCCACACCATCCCTCTCTTCTTCCTCGGACACTCCCCCTAAACAGAGCTGGACACGCCCACTTTTCTGGCTTTTTCCAAAGTAGAGGTGTGAAAACACCCTGCTGAAACGAGGGGGTTTCATGGCCCTTTAAGCGTTCTGAAGGCAAAACAAGGGCTGCAAAAGTTACAAATATTTTCCTTTGATCCATTCATGTACACATACAAATGTAAACAAATGTTTAACATGTGTTTAGATATCAAAGTAAAACAGTGGGTCCAAACTCGATCCTGGAGGGTCAATGTCCTGAATGGTTTAGATCCAACTTGCTTCAACACACCTGCCAGGAAGTTTCTAGTATATCTAGTAAGAGCTTGATTAGTTGGTTCAGGTGTGCTTGATTAGGGTTGGTACTAAACTCTCCAGGACACCGGCCCTCCAGGACCGAGTTTAGACACTCCTGAATTAAAATAAACCTAATTCATACATTTAAACCGGAGTTTTCTTTTAAAAACGCCCTGTAGTTATCAGCGCAATAAATCTTGGGACGTTCAAGGCCGCGAAAGATCCACCTGTTGTGTTCTTCATTACCTGGGAAAAAGAGGACGCATTTGGAGGCTGCGTTTGAAGGAGCCTTCAATTTTTTTTAAATGAGACAGGCTTTGTGGTGCCGCAATGACACAGCGCCCTTCGAATGCATCCTTCTGGGGATGCAGCCTCTGTAATGAGACACAGCTTATGTATTTATATTATGTTTTTTATGAAAAGCTGTTACTTTTATGTTTTATCCCCCATCTTAGCTGGGTTTAGGATTGCCCTGCTAGATGATAGCTTAAAATATTTATTTAAAAAAATAAATTTTTCCCAACACTGAATACTGATAAGCATGCTTAGCAGCAGGAATATAGCACACTGTCACTTTAAGAGACATATGGATTCAATTTACTGTTACATATGCATTTTCATTTTTTCAACTCTTTACATCATTTATAACATAAAAAAGATTTATGTGAATAATCATAAAGGATATTTGTTTTGCATGTATTTGACCATTTAAGTGTGCAGTTTAAGCTAAAAAAAAAAAACTTCACTTGCCAGTGTTTTGTTTGTCTGAGGCTGAGCACTTGCACAGAACAGCCCAAGTTCACTTTCACCCTTTTAAAAACACGAATAGATCTAATACGCTTCATTAAATCAAGCACATCTCATGCTGCAAAAGTCACGTTACATAATTTTACAGATTTTGACATGAAATTGGGCTTTGTTGAGGAACCAACGCTTGTTTCTGTCCCTTCATTCAAGTGTTTTGTTTACATTTTAGTCAAAGTCAAAACTGTCGGACACATCCAAAATTAAGTTTAACTTTTAAAATTAAGTTTAACTTTTAGACGGTTCAGTCAAATTTGGTTAACAGGTCTATCCAAAAATTGCTTCAAAAGATAATTATCAGAAGATTATGAAATGCATGCAATGATGTAACAATAATCTGTTTCTTGCAGAACAATATTCTTTAATGATCAACTGACGAATAACTTGATTACATCTTTGGTGGCTTTGGAGTGAATAAATAAATAGCAAATTTTCATTTTTGTGAGAACCTTCCCTTTAATATCTACACCAATGTCATCAATGTCAATGTCACACAATATAATGGCTAAAATGGCACCACAAACTCACATCTTTTGGAGTGACAGGTCGGTGTACTTTCTTGTCTTCCTCATCATCAACCAGCATGTATCTGTTGGGACAAACATTGCAGTCACATTCCATATGACAGCTTTTTGTTATAGTTGCAAATAATTAGTGATGAAGCAGACACTTACTTTTCTAAAATGCTTGCTTTAAGTTTTTGATCCACTTCAGCAGAGACTGTCTTCCCCTGGTTTGCCTGAAATATATCAATAAAACAAATCATTGTGTTATTTAGTGTACAACATTATAGCTTTTAGTAATATTTAGATTTTTTTATTTAATATATTACTTGTAATCTATACATTTTAAGCTTTTTTTTTAACCTAAGAAAATTAATTATAAAATTATTAATACATTTATTAAACAAATTATCACTTGTTTTTTTTTAATAAATGTTTTTACTGTAATATAAATGACCTTATTGCAGTGGTTCTCAAACTTTTTTCATCAAGTACCACCTCAGAAACAATTAGTCTCTCCAAGTACCACCAAAATGTGCAGTAGTGAAATACAGTAGCGTAGGCCCAGTAAAGCAGCTACAACTCTGCACTGTTAAAAAAATGTGGCACATTTCCTCAGAAATATAGGCTATATGTCATATGGCACATTATATACATAGGTTTTGGTAAATTTTAAAATGTGTGTAGCATGTACTTGACATATTTCATTCCTCCGCGTACCACTAGAAGGAAGCCTGCGTACCACTAGTGGTACACGTACCACAGTTTGAGAACCACTGCCTTATTGCATTCAAGTAATAATTTCTATTTGTTCTAAAACAGGGGTACCCAAACATTTTGGGCCAAAAACCAAACTTAATATATAATAAGTATTTTAAAATAAAAAACAATTATCAAACTGTTACAATATTAAAATATATCAAACAGTTTTAATTATCTCAAAATATTACAATATTGCCATAGAGATTTTATCATTTACTTCAGAATAAATTACTCTAATCATATTAACTAATACATTATATTTTTAACCTATTATAAAGAAAACAACAGGAATTCTTATTATAACACAATGGAGTTTAATGCTGAATACCCTAGTCAAGCTGCATCTGCCTTTGCCTTGATTTGCTTACCGAGAACTTCTGAATTGTGGTCTATACATTGAGCAACAGTGTTCATTTTTTATTTTATTTGTTTATTTTTTTTTTTAATGGATTCATTCAAAACAGTTAATTTTTTTGTCGTAACAAACTAACAAACGAAAGTTTATGTTAAATTTGAAATGACAATGTGTATTAAAAGGCATTAACCCCCAAAATTCACACTCTCTTCTCAGAAGGGATGGCAGACCAAATCATACGTTACCATGGGCCAAATTAGGCCAGCGCGCCCTAGTTTGGGCATCTCTGTTCTAAAGTATATTACAATAGTAAAAATATTAACATTGTAAGAAAAATATATTTTAAATTATATAAATGCAATATTGGTGAGCAGAAAGAACCCGTTTCATAAACATACCCTTAATTATTAATAGGACTTAATTAGCCAGTGTAGATCATTTAATCTCTAACCAATTACTGTGGGTAAACATCTTTAATTAAGTGAACTTCTCTAGTGAACTCACACTGAGAGACGGAGGGCACTTAAGCTGGACATCTCCCTCAATAATGAGACGAACGGCTTCCTCCATGTCTCCTTTAGCAATGGACAATGCACTTCTGGCCTCAGTCACACTGCATTTAGGAAACATCTCAAGAAGATGTTGCTCCTGGTTATCCCATGAAGATTCACTAACCTGAACAAACATTCCCAAACACATGTTAATCAGTCTGCCAGGATGTTGCACAAAATGAAAGGCCAAAATGAGGCCAATACCTGAGCTGTGGCTCCCTCTGCTTGTAAAGTAAGGTTGTGTGTCTTCTCTCTGGAACCGCCGAGGGATAAATCACAGCTTTCTGAGAGGGGAAATTTACCTTCCTCGATTTTCATCTCTCCTGATTCTTACTCACACAAAGCAAAGATTATAAATCAATGTGCAGGATGTTTTCTAGTACTATTGTAAAGCGCAACAGCTTCATGTTTTACATTGAGACTACACATTTTCATCCACCTGTCAACTCAGATTTAAGGTTTTTTAAATAGCGTTTTTAATCCAATGGAAAGAAAACATCCAAAATACACTTTCAAAAGTTTTTTGGTTGCACATTATCAGTCTGTGTCTACATTTCAATTATAATACATATTTATTATTGTTGTTTTCTCAAAAGTGTGTTTTGTTTTTGATAAATCTTCAATTTACCAAACTTTAGTTTTATTCATATCGATCTGCAGTTTTTAATAAAATAATGTTCATGCAAATTTTGCCTGATTATAGACATTCTATAAACATTTTTTGCTGTCTGATCAGAGTATTTCAGTTTCTGATTTATGTAGTGACTGTAAAATGATTTTACATTTATACATGTCAATATATAAATGAAAGGAAAACAAGAATTTCAAACATCGCGTTGATCAGTGTTTACTAGAGATGTATGCAAATTAGCAGATTTTTAATAAAATAATGCTTTTTTGCATTTCAACAGAATATTTTAAAAACAATTCTTAAATGTCTACAGAGGGAAGATGGTGATCACCATCACTGAGGTAAAGTTGGTTTTATATTTGCACACTCAGACTCTCTCCTTATATAATTTCAGAAAAGTATTATTTACAAATTGGGCATCACGGTGGCGCAGTGGGTAGCACAATTGCCTCACAGCAAGAAGGTCGCTGGTTCGAGCCTCGACTTAATCAGTTGGCATTTCGGTGTGGAGTTTGCATGTTCTCCCCGTGTTCACGTGGATTTCCTCTGGGTGCTCTGTGTTCCCCAAGAAGTACGAAGACATGCGCTATTGACCTTATTCTTCAATGCGGAAGTGCGCTCGTTTTTGTGATAGTTTTAGAACTTCAGATTCAGTTGCCTATGGGAGAAATGACTAGGAATAATAAACGGCAGAAAACGATCCAACTACTCGCTCTACAAACAAGTGTTTGCATTACGATACATAAAAAGTAGAATAATAAAATAAGAAAGGATCAGTTTGCAACATCAAGTAGCATAACGAGCTGCTTTTAACCTCTAAAAATTAATGGAAGTGAATGAGACTGGAGGTCTCGAGCCAAAAAGATTCAAATGGCTACACCCACTCATATGCAGAGAATAGGTGAATCGGGTAAGCTAAATTGTCCGTAGTGTATGTGTGTGAATGTGAGAGTGTAAATGTGTTTCCCAGTGATAGGTTGCAGCTGGAAGGGCATCTGCTGCGTAAAACATATGCTGGATAAGTTGGCAGTTCATTCCACTGTGGCAACCCCAGATAATTAATAGGACTAAGCCAAAAAGAAATCGAATTAATGAATTATTTGTAAATTATAAACAGAGAAATAATATAAGCAGCCATGAACTATTAATGTACAACATTGTTCATAGTTAACTTTATAGTGTTATTGCTGTTTGGAAGTCATACTTTAATGTGACATAAGATCAAATATTCAAATTGGTGTGGTAAACTATATAGGGATAAAATGAACGAATTTACAAATACATAACCAACTTTACCTCAATATCTTGATATAATTCAAAAGCTTTATTATAATAATAAATATTATTACTGTTTTATTGATGAAAAAGAGGAAATTACCTGTGTCCCTGGCTGAAGTCAACTTCGCTGCCAGATTAAACATCATCTCGCAAACTTTGACACTTCAAGACAAACATTAAATAGTCAAACGCATCAAATTGTAATGGCAAAATATTGTAAATCTCAGTAGTTCTACATTTACAAGTCATTTTCCCAAATTACCTGTCGATATCAGAGAAACCAGGGATGTAGGCCTCCAGCATTTCAACAAACACCTCTACATCAAAGTTTTCCTCGACACTTTCTTGAGACCCCAAATCTTCCAGCACCCCGGTGATGTAAGACAGAATGACATCATCCAGAGTACTGTTTTAAACAAAACAGACGTTATTTTTCCACACACAAAATAACGGAAAAACCTTTCATTAAACGTACGAAGTGACACGCCCTCACCTCAGATCGGCGTGAGGAATATATGACAAAATGAAGTCGTACAGCGCGTCGTGGATTATTTTTTGGAGATCCATCCTGCCTGCATTTGGATAAAAAAACGAGAAGAGTCAACAACAGGGAGTAACAGTTGGTCAGAGATCCACGTGAGAGGTAAGTACATTGTCAAACCAAACTAACACGACAATTATACCGCAACAGCGTGTTGGAAATGCACAATATGCGATTATATAACATATCAACGTGAAGTTGAACAGTAGTCGAATAACGTTAGAGTTAATGACAGTTTCATATCCTGCAAAAACTTGCATCCAACTACTTTCTCATGCAAAGTCCAAACAATCTAAACACGGTTTGTTGTGCGGCATTTAAACAAACTGTATGCAGATTTCGTGTAGTTTTAAAGTGTTATATGTATTGGAAAGACAGTAAGTAACGTTAGTCTAAACACGGTTTGTTTTGCAGGCGATCTCCACAAACTGTGGAAAAGCAGCCGGCTTTTTAATAACGCGTTTAAAGACGCGGTTTTGTAGATAACATTTTAGAAATACAGTAGATATTTGACATCCGTTCTCTAATAGTCAGATAGACACATGTGATACTGGTAGCACGGTTTGTTTATCTGTGCTCAGTGGGGTAGCCGATGGCTAACTTAGCATAGTCATGTAACATGCGCAAAAGGCCTCTCGATGTGCACCTCACCTCTGGATGAAACCGCACTGATGGAAAACAAGAATTTAAAAAATCCTGATGTACAAATCGACAGCCTGTGTTGGCAAGCTGACAATAAATCGTAAAACGTTTAGCTAATTCATTAGCCCTACGCGCGGTCGCTGAGGTTCAAAACCTACGACGTCACGTCCGCTTTAATGTAAACACACCCTCGTGTCACTGTTTTGATTGCATTCAGAGAGTCGACGAAAGCATTTTATCCTACCTATACACTGTCCTGCTGTAGGATACTGCGTATTAGGCGTTATGTCTATAGTCGAGATCCACACTACCTTGGAGAATACCTTGGGAAATAGTTTGTTTCTACCTGCTGATGCATCACATGAATGTTTTTTGCATTATTTTGTGCTTCTTTAGATAATTGGAAAGTAATAGTGTGATGATTGTTATGCTGACTAATTGCAATATATTTTAATAGAACATTTGTTTTATGCCACATATCATCCACAATCAAAGACCAAAGTTGCTTGAGGCATTTTTTTTTATTGTTACCAATAGCAAGTAAAGACTAAATAAAGTTTAATGCACAGTTTTCATGTTATTGGAGTACACCATATTTTAAAAATAAATATTTTTATCTCTTTCTCAGTGAATATGAGTTATAAATATTGCTGCATTTGAATAAAACAGATTTATTAAGCAGATATATTTATTAAACGAATATTTTAGTCACAGAACATCTTTAGAAATGGAAAGATACATTTAAATTAATGCAAAATATTGCAAAAAATAAAACAAATTACAAACTACAACATTTCAACTAAATTGTATATATTTTTTGTTTCTCTTTATTTTTGCTACTTTTAAAATAATTTTTAAATTTGAACTACTAATTTTTGAACCATAATTATTAGTTATTTTGTTAGATTAGCTCCAGATTTGGTTTCAGTACTGACTAAACTTATGTATTTGCACAAATATGATATTGTAAGGCATGCTATAGAAAATTAGTAATTTAAATGAGAGATTTGTGGGGGTGGGAGAAGGGTTCACTCGTATATGCTAAGCGCTGTATGTACATGTGAAATAAACAATACTTCTAGAACTATTTATTTTCACATCTACTTTAGTAATAGTTAGACATTTAACTATAGCAATAGAACCAAATAACACCATATTAAAATTCATAAATAAAACATCTTATACATGAACAAAATGTGCACTTAAATGTTAGAGATGATTATGATATTTGTAGTATTTTTTAAATCACTGTCTTAACCTCTAATACCCCTTTTGTAATAATGATGATTGTTGTAATATTTTTAAAATATATTACACATTGATTTTTTATTTACATAAATTTATATTGGTGTCAACCTCTATGGTGTCAATTAAACTATAACAATAAAAGTAATTATGAATATGTTTAGCAAAAAATATTTTACATGAAATATGCTTTAAAATTTTATTAGCATTAGATTTGCTACTACGTTTTGTGTTTAATTGTGCATTTGCATTATGATTGTAGTCATATAAGTTATTTGCAGTGTAGATTGTTGCAATGTGTTTATTTCTCTTTTGGATTTGACTGATGGAGCGTTTTCACTTGAGCAGCCGTATCTATTTAACTCTGATAAATGCTTTGTGGTGTAATGGCATTGTTGTGTCCTAATTCCTAGCAAAGGATGTTATTTATTTGTAGATTAAATATTAAGCAGAATAGTCAAATAATTAAAGAGTTAAAAATGTCAGTTACTGGTCTGTTTGTAGTAGCGAGTGTATCCATGTTGTTGTTTTTTTCAATAATGCCCTCATATATGTCAGCATCTGTTAGCACACATATAAAGGGTAAAGAAGAGAGCTCCAGTGGTTTCTGGTGGTTCAATGTTATTATATCAGTGTATGCTGTCACGCCTCCTGATTACAAATTGGTTTCATAGATGTTTAGCGCTGCATAATTAATGCTTCATCACGCGTGTGTGTTTTATCCAGCTGCACTGTTTCATTATTAGTAGGGGGAAATACAGTACATGAGGCTGATAATGAGTCTAGGAGAAGACGCCTCATCTTGGCTGGACTCTTTGTAACCCTCATGGGTCAGTGGTGGAAGAATTGCCTTACAAAGTGAATGAATGCATGAATGAAACCCATCCCCATTCCTTATGTACACAGTGGATATATATTAAGACTGTAGCAGTGTGTTCATTTAGAAGTAGTAATACACTTTGTATACCCACTTGTATAATTAGTAGATGTTAGCTTAGCAAATGACGTTTATTCTGTTTACATTTGACGAGATCATTGTATTTTTCTTTTTAAATAATATTTATGTTACTTTTTGGCTCATTGTCATAGTCCGTTGTCAAAATTAATAAAAAGTTGAAACCGGCAACAAATCTGACAACTTTTCAACTTAGTTTTATTGTAGCCTGTTATTACCTCAAAGCTTTGGTGTTTGAATTATAGTTTAAAGGTTAAAGATGTTAAGTCAACTATTATCATGTGGTAGAGACATCAGAAAAGGACAGAAAAGTGATTTAAGCAACTTTGAACATGGCACGCTTGTTGTCAGACAGGCTGCTCTGAGTTTTTCAGAAACTGCTGATCTACTGGGTTTTTAAAATTCAACCATCTCTTAGATTTACAGAGGATGATCTGAATTTTTTTTTTCAAATATGCAGAAAACGGCAGATCTGTGGGAGAAAATTCTTTGTTTATAAGAAGTCAGATGAGAATGGAAAGACTTTAAGCTTACAGAAAGGCAAACGTAAGTCAAATAACCATCAAACTTTGAAACAGATGAGCTACAGCAGCAACAGCAGAATAAATGGATAACACTTCAGCTAACAACAGCAAACAGGCTATCATTTACAAATGCTCAACAAAATTGGTTGGTATAATACTGATAAAAGGATGCCTGAAATTCAAACGATAGGGTCAGAATTTGGTGTAAAGAGTATGAAAGTATAGTTCCATGCTGTCTTATATTCAGTACAGCTAGTGTAACGGGAACATTCTTTCCATACTTTGGGTCTTGTAGTACTGATTAGGCTTTGTTTAATCACCACAACCATCTTGCCTCTTTATGAACACATTTTACTCATCATGTTATAAATATTTTCAGCAGCATAACATGCCGTCACTAAGCTTAAATCATCTCAAACTGGTTTCTCAAATATGACAATGAGTTTGCTAAACCTGAATGGTCTCTACAGTCACCAGACCTCCATTCAGTAGGTCATATTTGGCATGTGCTGGAACAGGAGATTTACTGTTCAAATGTTTGAGGAGTATTTTCAGCGCCTTCCAGAATCAGACTGAAAGCAAACTCTGGTATTATCAAGATGTACCATATTTGGTGACCAGTGAATATATATGATGTTTCTGATAATGTTCGTAGCGAACACTAGGTGGCTGCATTGAGTCACGTTACACTTTTTCATTCATTATTACCGCTGACATCAATGGAAGCATTGCTGCAAGTCATTATTGCTTATAGGTGTTGCAAATGCATAGTTTTTGTTGCAAAATGATTACACCTCCTATAGGCTTTCTGACGTTTTCTTTTTTACTTACTGTTGCAAGTGAAATAATTTTGTTAAAACAAATTTAGTTTCTCCTTTGGTACTGACTGATCTCATTGTGGTCTCATTAGAGAATTCACTCAAATTAGTGTTGCTGCTTCAAACTTATTTAAAATGAGCTGAAATAACTAAATCTTTTAAGTTTTTGGGGGGACAACCTAATTTATTTATGTTCGATCCACTTAACTTTGTTACGTTAACTTAATTTGTGTTGGGACAACGTGAATGAATAGCGTGGAACCCTGCATTTTTTACAGTGTACCACAGAAAGCATTAACGTTAATATTAACAGGTAATGTTGTAGACTGTTATGCTGGGCACTGTATATGTATGTTCCGTTTGTATTATTATAATTAATGTATGATAAGCAATTTCATAAAAATGTTTATATTATCCTATTGAATATTTTTCTTCAATACAACATGCCGTTTGAGCTACTATATTTTTAATTTGCACAGTATACTATGCATTCTTTTTTGTTTATATTAAAACACTGTTTGAGCTATGGATATTTAAAAAGTTATACTGTGTACAAACAGTGTAACACTACTACTTTTGTAAACTTTGGTTCTGTTATACTGGAGGCTCAGTTAGAGTTGGCGTAGTCTTGGCTTGCGTCCTCTGATGTGCCATTACTGACACAAGAAGACTATTTTCCAGCTGAAGGCACGGTGTGTCCCATCTGCCAGCATGCCAGAACCCCTGAGCTAGGGTCGGGCCATAGAAACCCCGAATGAACCTGCAGGGACCACTGTGTCATGAAGCACATCCCGTAACAGCGCTTTAACATACTGTATGAAACACAATTCATGTACATATGTTCAGATGTCAAACATGCATGTGCTTTCAGAAAACAGATGAGACATCAAAAGCTTACAAGTGTAGCGCGAAAACCTGTTAAACATTTATCATTTTTTAGGCAAGAGTATGCTGGCGAACAGGGAAAATTAACTAATTTGTTATCAGCTTATTTGACTGATTATGTTAAAAATTGGAAAAGTTTTTTGGATTAGATGTGTTCTTAAATGCTTTACTTAAGTATGCATAGGTATTATTTAAGAGAACGTGTTAATTTGCATACCTTCAAAGCACAAAATGTTCAAAATGTATTCAAAATGTCTTTGACACAGTTTGAGCTATAGATAAGTCAAAGCTTTTTACAGAGAGGCTTCAGAATCACTAAACAGCCAGGAATTTAAAGAAATGTATTTATTTGTTTGATTGTTTGTTTGTTGGTTGTTAGAATAAAATAATCAAGCAAAACACCCTCTGAAAAAAAGCTTCAGAATGTAGAAATGAATTAAACTGTGAAGTTTGGTGTAGCCTGTGTAAAGAAATGTATGGTCATAAAGAATATGCATTTTAATTGAATCTAAACACACTGATAAATTGCACTAAAAAAAAAAGACTAAAGTAAATTAGACGTTAAATGAAACAAACACACTTTAGGAAAACTCAAAAATCTCAGTAACTTTAAAAGATGTATGTGATTTGTAAATATAAATTTAAGTTGATGGTAGTCTCTTTTGAAGTCATAATATTTATTTGGTCACAATTGTAGATAAGTCACAGTAAAAAATTAAACAACAACAAAAATCCTAAGACTTTAAAATTTATTCATGACAAAGTTTATATATATATATATATATATATATATATATATATATATATATATATATAATTTAGCTTTGATGGTTTTAGTTTGTCTCCCTGAAGATCACTTCTGCATTCATTTGTTTATATTTTATAATTGTATTATCCGTTATAAACGAATAGCTACATCTAAAGCATTTAGCATTAAAAACATTAAAAAGTAATTAAAGGCTTTTCACTCAGTTACTGGAATCCTCAAGCATGTCATTCAGCGATGGAAGGCCAGGATACACAATGTGCTTTCTGTGCTAAAAGAGAAAGATTTCCATTTGATCAGACACAATGGAGGAAGACTTGATCTCCGTTTTGCAATTTCCTCTCCTTCGTTAGAGGAGCCAAACATGGTGCGAATAAATTTACTGCCAAATTAATTACCTTTCCCCCCAACTTTAGACAATAATACCAGAAGCTGTCTGTCGGAACACATCTCTAATTATTTTATTAATGTTTGATTCACAGTTCAGGTACAGCGATTTCACATTTTTTATTAACTTTATTATACTTTGAAGTGAATGTGCATTATTTTATATTAGATGATCTTGAATTGAATTACCCAAGTGCCAAAATCAAATCAACAGATTTTTGTTTTCGTCTCGCAGATATTGTGCAAAGAAAAAATTGAACAAATCTATTGTGTAATGGAAGCCAGCAAGTTTTATTAATGAGCTTTTCAAGCTTTCACAATTTGCCATCTAAACCTCAAATGGTGAAATAAATGAATAGAATTTAATCACACGGGCTGCATACTGCATGAAACGGTTCATCATCATATGAATTTGAAAAGAATGAATTCAACTTTTTAGAAATAAAACGTTACTGTTTATAACAGTCTTATTTTATAGCAACATTATTATGTATAACATAACAGCAAGAAGCATAATTATAATAAACAATGGGATTTAAATGAAATACAATAACAGTTTTATGTTTTTTAATAATAATAACAATCATAAAAAGAACATTATTATTATTGATATTAATGTAGTTTATGCAATCTATATAGTAACAACCACAATAATAACAACAGCAATAATACTAATATTATTATTAGTAAAACACAGTTTGTGCAGTGTATATAATTAATAATAATAATAATAATAATAACACATTTTCATGACACAATTTATAATTATTATTATTGTTGTTGTTGTTATTATTGAAGTTATTATTATTATTATTATTGTTATTATTATTATTATTATTATCATTATTATTTCTACTACTATTATTATTATTACTATTATTATTATTGCTATTATTGTTATTAGTATTATTGTGGTTTTGCACTTGTCCCTTGTTTGTAACCAGCTGCTGATCTCTTGCCTCTTATCTATCTGAAAGACTAGTAGCAGGAAGCTCAATGTCAAACAGTAGCATGTTGTCTGCAGGCATGGCAAACATTGTTTGGAGCCGTGTCTGTGGTCAGAGTATCAGGCTTGGGGGTCTGGAGCTGTATCAAGCCATCAGAGCTGCCTTATCCGGACTCCTGCAAGGCAATGCTTGCCTTCCCGTCTGGCTCCTGCTTAGATCCTGTCTCAAGGAAACAGGCACCAGACTGGCCACTTCTCCATAAGACCCACTGCGAACAACAGGCATAATATGGTTTTGTGCAGTGGACGGCGGCCTGCTCCAATGCAGATGAGCTGAAATGCTTCGATAGACTGAACGTGCTGTAAAGCAGCAGAATTGGTTGATTCTGAAATTATATTCAATAGTTAATCCACTTTGTGAAACTATGTTTTCTTAAATGAAAAACCTTTACTTTTGAATGTTTAATGCTAGTTTTATTGGAAAAACATCCTATTAACTGCAGCTTTAAAGCTGACATGCTTAAAGAGAGAGTTCACTGAAAAATAAAAATGAACTCAGCGTTTAGCCACGTGGCTTTATTTATTTATTTATTGAAGAATGTTGATAAAAAAAAAACAGGGGAAGTCAATGGCTACCTGTTTTTTAACATTCTTCAAAATAGCTTTTGTTTGCACTCAAGAGAAGACAGAAATTAAAACTGGTTTGGATCAAGTTCAGAAAATGAGGAGAATTAAAATTTGTTAAATCCCTAAAATATAGATATGATAATCATTTGAAAGGAAATCTCCTATCTAAGGGTGTAAAAAACAAAATTTCTATGCAAACAGTTTGTAATTTTTAAAAACCTTTTTAAGGTTGGGGCCAATACTATTACCCCCTAATAATATATTATTATATTATTCTTGCTGAATAAAATATGTATAAAATCATCATGGCAAAAACAAAAGTAAAAAAGTTATTAGAATTTTGTTAGTAAAACTATTAGTTTTAAAAATTAGTGCTGGGCAAAATTGAATCACAGTAAATGACATCCAGGATAAAAGTTTTTTTAATGTAATTTTAGTGCGTATATATTTATTAAGTTTATATAAAATACACACAGGCATGTATATATTTGAAAAAAATATATATATTTATATATAAAATATATGATTGTAAAATATAAATATATTAAGATATAAATATATAAAAAATATTAAAAATTGTATAGTTTTGTTTATATCACATATACCTGTATATTTTATGTGTATATGAATGTTTGTGTGTGCGTGTGTGTGTGTAAATATATATATATATATATATATATATATATATATATATATATATATATATATATATATATATATATATATATATATATATATATATATATATATATGCATATGTTATCTCAAAACAAACTTCGATTAATTGCGAATAATCTTTGCCCAGCACTATATAAAATATGTTTAAAAAAACTTCTCTGCATTGAGCAACACTTGAGAAATATCTTTAAAAACTATAAAAAATATATACAGGAGGGATAATAATTTAAACTTCAACTGTATAAATATTATTTTTGATAAGGTTTTTAAACCCACAAGTAACCACAAGTAAATAGTGGCAAGTCTCTGTCTCATAAGTGAATCATTGAATCATTCATTCAAATGATTTATTCAAAATACCTGAATCATTCAGAAATGAAGCAAATTAAAAACTTTATAAATGGATCATTAAATCACTGACTCGTATGATTCATAAAATAACAACAGCTTTATTTAAAAAAAAAAAAATATATATATAATTTTTAGTACACATACACATTAATATAAATGTTAAATTTAGAGAAACTGAATTTTTAAGTGGCCTCTTAATTTTTTCATGGCTGTATTTAGGGATACTTTTTTCATTTGTGCAATTATAGGGTTATAAATATGTCTAAGTAAATATTAATAGGTTTCACTGAATGCTTGTAGACTGTTTTTGTTTCGCAAAATAAGTGTCAGGTTGCACATTTTCTAACAACAATTAAGATAAAACAATTACAACTTACATGAACATCATGCTAGTCTCTTTACAAAAATGAAAAACAAAAACTCTCAGTTCCAGCATGTAGGTTATGAATGCTATACAATCAATAAATGACAGATCGGCTGGCTTATGATGTATGAAGTGCTTCATATGAAATGAAGACCTTGTTTCTGGCTCATGTGGTTTGACCCCGGCACGTAACTGGTTAAATTTGTGTCCGCAATCCATCTTCGGGACCCCCTGCATATTAACATTGATCTGCTGGAAATGAAGAACAGACGTGTGTTATCGTTTACAGTGGGGAAAATTTTTCTTTTCATGATAGATCTGGAGAGCAACATTTCTGACAAATGGCCTTTCTAATGTGTTTTGTTTTCCGTCAATAGTGCGGCTCTTCTCAGGATTGTGGATCAATAGCGGCAAACGTTCTGTGTGGTTGGATTTAAAGGGAGAGCTCAGGCAAAAGTGTAAAATCCTGTCATCGTTTACTCACCTCACATTGTTTCAAACCTGTATGCCTTTGTTTTGTACGTGAAACAAAAAATGAGTGATTTAGTAGAATGTTCAAGCTGCTCTTTTCTATAGAATAAAAGGAAAAATAATGCTTCTTTATTATCACCTTTTGTTTTCTATGAAAGAAAATCAGCGTATGGAATGATATGTGCATACATGATAATGGTTTTAATGTTTTGAGTGAAATAAGTCTTAAAGGTGAAACACTTGAAAAACTGACAACTGTCAGTTTTGAGATTTTAAACTTTTTGGTTTTTCAAAAAGTGTAAAGAAATAATACGTAATAAAATAAATATATACCTTTAGAATTTTTTGTCACATTTGTGTCTATAAATTTTAATTGCAATTTTTCTCAATTTTTTCATGCGTTTTCTCAATTTTAGTTTTATTCTGAGCCATAAAGCTCAACTTTAGCAACACACACACATACTTCTTAATAAGGGATTTATTCATAATATGCCTGATTATATACAAGCATGGGATTATATATAAGTTTCTGACGAAATGATATGGATAAAAAAATAAAAAATCACAGTTTCGCGTTATCACGGTATTGTGATTTCTCTAAAGTTAGATCTTTTAAATGTCTAAGTAAGAAAACAACAACTTTCCCCCCATTGAACACAATATACATTTTTGTTTAAGAAACATTAATACATCAAGTAATATTTTGGAACAGTAAACATGTCAAGCTAAATACTTTTAATAAATCTTTGACTTTCGCTATCTTCATTAGTTTCAAAAGCACAGATTTCTTTACAAGACATAAAAAACACATTTAAAAAAAACTCTTACATATGGCATAACAGAACATTTTAGCAGTTTTAAAATCTTGACTTTTCAAAACAGTAAACCTTGAAACTGGTGGTTATCATCTCATGCCTAATTATACACCGCATTTTATTCTCCAAAAATGTTTGAAGTCTTAAATACTTTCTAGCTCTTTGCAGTATTTTTTTAATCATGCAGTGATAAAAAGAAATTCCCAAAACCCTTTGACACTAAATGAAAGAAGCAAGAATTATAATCCTGACCTACCATTCAATGTTCAGCTTTTTGTTCTAGAAATGTATATTCAACTTAGTGCAAATGTAATAAAACAATGTATCATTTGCATATTTAACATAACATTTAAGAAAACTTGAAACAAACAAAAAAGTAATACAATGTAATCAGTTAACAGGGGAAGAAGGTGATTACTATTATTTATGTTTTTACCTCGTGTCTTTCTTTACAGGGATGATTTGCCCAACGATTTTAGTTATGCCATTATTTACTCACCATTGACTTATTACAAAACCAATATGTTTTTTTTTTCTTTTCCCCCCCTATTGAACACAAAAGAGATATTTTGAAGAATGTTGCAAACCTGTAACCATTGACTTTTGTAGTATTTGTCTTTTTCTACTATGGATGTTAATGGTTACCGGTTTTCCAACATTCTTTAAAATATCTTCTTTCATGTTTAACAGTAAAACAAACTCAAGGGTGAGCAAACAGTGACCGGATTTTTATTTTTGGGTGAACTATCCCTTTAAGATTGCTCTTCAATGGTTCCTATCTTGCTTTTTGTACAAACTTTGGCAACGGCAGTTTGCTTTTATGTGTTAATAGCCGTCTGTGTGTTCTGGAATATTCAGTGGCGGAGGGAAGCTCTTTTTTTCTCAGTGAACGTACATTTTCAGGAGTGTTTCCAGATCTTTTGGGTGTCTCTCATGTGTGAGACTGCTCAGTGGAGAGGAGACTCCCCTCGGCAGAAACATCTGTTGTAGAAGAGCCTGTCACTTTCCCTTTTGTAGGCTCTGTCTCTTCCTCAGACTGAGACTGTCATCGGGTTTGATCATTTGCGCGGCTCAGAGAATAATGTAGCAGAGTTGGGCATGCGTTCATGCAGTTGACTAACTTTGTGTGTGTATGGTTTTTCTCCTTCAGTTTGGAGAGATGGTGTTTTTGTTGCCAAAACCCAAATTTGATTAAGACTTAATAATAATTTTTTGGGCTTTTTGAGCTCATTGCAGTTTAACTTGTGACACATTTGTGACCTGTTTAACTCTGAAATCAATATGTTTGTGCTTGACTTCACAGTCGTTAGTCTTAAATGTGACTGTAAAATCTCAACTTTAGATCTAGATTTTTATATTAATGGTTTAACTTTTTTAATTTACAAATGCAACTTTAAATCACTTTTATATAATTTCGGACTATCAATCAAATATTTTTATAACACAATTTCCTTTGTATTTATGGTTTAAAATCTTTATCATAACTGTGGCATTTTGTCACAATGCAAGTTGTAGTTTTTATTTTTATCCCTGATCTTATTATTACATCCTTTGGATTTAATAATGTTTTAATTTGTAATATTTTTACTCACACTTTTGTTTAGTATTTTAGACAGAAAGGGGCTTCATAAACAGATGTATTACATGACATTGTGAGCACAGCAAAACACATGCATTCATACATACATTTAGGAGCAATTTAATACAATTTAATAATCAAAAAATTATAACATTGGCCAAAAAATTCTGTATTGGCCAAATTTATTTTTAGATATTGATGTAATAAATTCTAAAACGTCAATAAAGTAATAATAATATTAATAATGTTGTTTTGTATAACTATAAATTATATCTGACTATCAATTAAATATTTTTATAACATTTCTCATAGTATGTATTGTTATATTTCACAGTTTCAACTTTTTATCATAATTGTGGCATTTTGTCACTCAATGCAAGTTTTAATTATTATTTTATACTTGATCTCATTATTACATGCTTTAGATTTAGCCAGAAAGGGACTTCATAAACAGGCGTATTACAGGGCATAATAATAATAATAATAATAATAATAATAATATATAAAATGTTAAATATTAATAGGAAAAAATAATAAATGTAATAATTATTATTTATTAATGTTTATATTATTTAGATGTTTATTGGGTGAACTCTCCGTTTAATATTCCTCTTCAACAGTTTTAAAAATACAGAAAAAAACAGTCAAAATGTTTTTTTTCTCACCTCAAAACATTGACAACAATTATAACTGAATTTTTCCATAGTTATCTTGTGCCATGATGTTCTAGCTTTAACCTGGAAAAACAAAAGACATAGCGCTAGACTCGACTTTCAACTTTAGATCTTGTTTTTTATATAATATATATATATATATATATATTTTTTTTTTTACAAATGTGACTGCATTATTTTATATAATTTCTGATTATTAGTAGTATATTTTATAACAATTTTTTGTGTGTTTATGGTTATAGTTTAGTTTAAACTTTTTAGCATAATCTTTTTATGCAATTTACTTGATTTTATTATTACATGCTTTAGATTTAATAATGATTTTATTTTTTATATTCTTGTCACATTTTTGTAGTATTTTTAGACAGAGGGGGGAACAGGTTTATTACATGACATTGTGAGCACAATAAAAGCATGCATACATCCATACAATGGAATTTAGATTTAAGAGCAATTAATTTGTTAATTCTTAAAAAATATTAATAATAGAATTCTGTAATAGCCAAATTTATTTTTACATATAAATGCAATAAATTTGAACATGTCTATATTATTATTACTATTATTATTATTATTATTATTATTATTATTATTATTATTATTATTATTATTATTATTATTATGCTATTCACGATTATAATACTTTACCTGCAAAATGTTAAATATCAATAGTAAAAAAAAAAAATAATAATAATAATAAATGTAACACTCATAATAATGTTTATATTATTTAAATGTTAATTGCATAAACTCTCCTTTTAATATTCCCCTTCAACAGTTTCAAAAATACAGCATCAAACTGTCAACAATATTTTGTTTTGTTTGATCTGTTTTAGCTTTTTTTCCCATGTCAGAAACATTGACAACAATTATAAATGACTTTTTCCATAATTATCCTCTATGTATCTTCATTCATTCATTCATTCATTCATTCATTCATTCATTCATTCATTCATTTTCTTGTCAGCTTAGTCCCTTTATTAATCCGGGGTCGCCACAGTGGAATGAACCGCCAACTTATCCAGCAAGTTTTTACGCAGCGGATGCCCTTCCAGCCGCAACCCATCTCTGGGAAATATCCACACACACATTTACACACACACTTATACACTACGGACAATTTAGCCTACCCAATTCACCTGTACCACATGTCTTTGGATTGTGGGGGAAACCGGAGCACCCCGAGGAAACCCACACGAACGCAGGGAGAACGTGCAAACTCCACACAGAAACGCCAACTGAGCTAAGGCTCGACCCAGCGACACATCGACCTTCTTGCTGTGAGGTGACAGCACTACCTACTGCGCCACTGCTTCGCCCCCTCTATGTATCTTGTGCCATGATAATTTATTAATTCATTAATTTTTTTTTGGCTCAGTCCCTTTTAATTCCAGGGTCGCCACAGCGGACTGAACCGCCAACTTATCCAGCACAGCCCTTCCAGCTGCAACACATCTCTGGGAATGCCATGATTTTTATGTTCTGGCTTTAACCTGAAAAAACAAAAGCTAGATTGGAGCTGTTCACACAGACAGGCATTCATTCAGCCTCATTCTTTCAGGCTTATCTGGAAGTCTTCATAGCCGACACTGGTGTCTGAAAAGGCCCAGAGGTGTGTTTTCTCAGGAAATGTTTCTGGAGCAGCAGCATAACACCGCCACAAGGCTTCTCACCTCCAGCATCTTCAGGTCAGCTGCCATTTATCTTGTGTCAGAAAGCAGCTTCAACTCATTCTTCATCTTATCTTGACATTAGAGCCGCGTCAAAACATCATGTCTTTGCCACCAGAGGAATCCGTAAATAAAGGTGCAAATGCAATCTGAGGAAAGATTCGACCTTCATCTGTGTTTATTACACACTGAGGTGCTGCGGTCGCTGAAGTTTAACATCACAAAATCAATAATGCAACATTTTTTTAGATTGTTTATTCGTAAATATTTAGATGTTGAATGGAAATGATCTCTCTGCTTCTGTTTATTTGGACTTTTTGGATGTGGATCTTTAATAATACTGTATATCATAACTGGAAGTTTTTTTTTTTTAGTTTTGATTTTATTGTATGTGATTTATCATAATTGCAACTTTTTATCTCCTATTTGCGAATCGTTTTTTTTGCAGTAGCTGCAGGTTTATATCTTGCAGTTCTAACTTTGATTGATTGTTACAGGTTTTCAACAGCAATTTTTGTAAACATTTTTCACATATTTTTAAAATGTTTTGTCAGAGTTAATCTATATTTACTGCATATTTTGTCTTGCGGTTGTAAATGAATAGAAAATGCATCTTTTTATCTCACATTTTAAGCTTTATTTTTGTAAGTGTGTCATCATAACCACAACTTTTTATTTCTGTTTTGATACAACATTTCCCTCTGGTTCTTGAATCTGATTGGTTGATAGCCGTGCAATATTCTGCCAGTAACAGCACTTGTACCGCCTCTTCACCTTTCACCCTTGTGTATTACTCCACCCACATACTGCAACAAGCAGAGGACACCTTACAGTTTGACAAATATTACTGCTGTTGGGTAACAGTGTACTTTTGAGGCTTTTTAGTCGAGAATGTAGTTGTTTGGATTGCAACAATGCAGTTTATTTATAAGGATAGTGCCTATTTTAAAATGCTTATACTTTCTGAGAGACAGCGGGTCGGCGGCCATTAGACTGTCTTTGAGCAAAGGCAGCTGACGATGTTCATCCACAAGGTGGCAACAGAGATAGCATAATAAGCCCTTAAAGGAGGACAAATACAGTGTAATTTTAAACTACAGCTGACAAATCCTTATTATTCAGGTGAGTGATATTCTATGTCGATCTCTCTCTTTTATATTTTGTAGTGCTGTATTTATACCATATAACTGTAGCATATTGAGTGTGAGATGGGACACGCATATAAGGAATGTGTGTTTTGTTGGCAGAAAGAAGAAATGCTTGCATGCGTTTAGTGTTTTTCCCTATCGCAAACACAACAGCAATCTGGTAGTGATTGCGCTGCTTTTTTTCGGGGTTAATTATTATTATATTATTATATAATGAAATTCCGATTGCAACAGAAAAATACTGTAGACTGTAATACTGTAGGGAGAACTCTCTGTAGATTGATGCAATTTCATGTCACGTCCAGCCTTATAATGTTAAAATGTCAGCAAAATTGGCTTTTTGTCAGGACTTTAGATATTATGCTAGAGAATCATTCAAATACTAGCTCTAAAGTGACGTTAGTGAATTAGTAATGGTTTCTACTGTTCTGACCTCAGCTGCAGATTTGAATGAATGGCGGAAGAAAGTAGTTCCTAATACAAAAGAGTTTTTAGACTCTTTGTGTTTGATTTTCGTTGTTATATACACGATTATGCCGTTGAGCTGTTGTATAAATGCAATATTACACTCAGACTGGTGGAACACTAAGGCACTTGGCCACAACTCACACCCCCACCAGTCAATTTTTATTATTTATTTAGAATATATTTTATTTTGATTAATCTGTTGATTTAGATATATTAGAAATGTGACTTTTCATTTTGTAATGACAGTTTTATTAGTATGATTTATATGATTTATATTATATGATTTCAACTTCAAATCTTGTTCATTGTTGTTTCATTTCATGATTTTATGATACAAAAAACTGGCTTTTGTGATGTGTGGATTAGCATGATATCTCTAATAAGCCTTTCATAATCTGATTTCTGTTGGCAACATTTCTTCCCTTCAATAAGATATTGACCAGGATTTCACTGGTACAACTATTATTGACACTTTAACAGTTACTTTATTAATAGCTCATGGCTATCATCATCTCTGCAATGTTTAAGCAGTCCGAGTTGCCATAATTAGATTTGATTTTTTTTCTCACTCCTTTCTTTATTGTCATCATAAACATGGCTTTAGTTCTAACGTATTTCTTTTCAGCACACCGGCAAAATACACCTTTCTCAATTAGATGAACCGGGGGTTAAGCTCAAGCAGACCTTTTTGCAGCTGAATGCACAGGTGGTTGCTGAGTTCACCTGCCCTCTGCTTATGAAAATACAGGTTATTTCAGGACGAAAAACATGCTTGGCTTCGGCATAAGGGCCCTGTGCCACTCTTGCCTGTCACCATATTGCTCATCTTGCAGAGCGAGTGGAATTCCAGCCCCGCTCTGCCCGCTCTCTCGCCAACCTGTGTGTTTTGTTCAGAGACTGTATGCCATTCTTCTAACTTTGTTCCATTGACTGAGTCGCCCCGAGTGAGCTATATGAGAGACGCTGGCTTTCTGTGCCAAAGGTACGCTAGCATTACTGTCTGAAGAAAATAAAGCTTGCTGTTTCGCTTTGCTGCTGCCAGATGCAATTCGCGGCATGAAATACGGGCACTGGGCTCTCTGCGCTTTAGAGAAAAAAAAGGTCATGCTTTCTACTCAACACCCTCTGTTTGCTTTTTTAAAATCATACAACTGTGTAGTTTTTTTTTCTTTTGGTATTTGACTTATCAAGGTCAGACTATACATTATATACTACTGTAAAAATCTTCATCAATTTGTTACAAAAATTATTGTAATTTTCTTCTGGCATTGTATGAATGTTTATGTTAACACTGAAACTTGTATACAATGCAGTGTGCGGAATTTAAAATGCAGGTAAAATATCTGTATAAAAATAAATGGAGACATTTACATACTTAAGATTATTGTAGCATATCGTGCCTTACTTTTAAGAGATTGTGAAACGATATGCACTGATTTTAAATAGGTTTATTTCAAATTTATTTTATTTTATTGTACTTATTCACTTGTTTGTAACGTTGTCTTTAAACTCGAACTTCAACTTCTTTAATATAGGACATTTAACTTTAAATTACCCAAAGTGCTTCACCTAAGACGTAGAAATGTAAAACATACAAATGACATGGACAACAAAGTACAACAAGTAAATTAAAATCACCAACAAACATTTCTTTGGATTTGTCAAATGCTAAACTGAACATATGTCTTTGACCTAAAAACCTCTAAAGATAATACCTCTTAAATGTACAGATCATTCCACAATTTTTTTTTATTCCACCACTGTTTTGATGATGTTTATACAAATATATTTATGACTTTAGCTTCATAAAGGTAGTATTTTGTCTTTGATGTTTTTTTTAAATGCATCTGTTGAAAAGCTTTGTTCACCGTACAAAATAATAGTTACTGCCTTAAAGGGATAGGCTAACCCAAAAAGAAAACTCTATCATCATTTACTGACTTTTTTCTTTTCTATTGAACAGAAAAGAAGAAATTTGAAGAATGTTAAAAACCTGTACCTCCATACAGGTAACTCCATAGTATTTTTGTCATACTCTACTTGTCAGTGTTTACAGTTTTTTTTTTCATTCTTCAAGATATCATCAACAACAAAAAACCTCAAACTGGTTTAGAACAAGCTAAGGGTGAGTAAATGATGGCAAAATGTTCATTTTTGGGTGAGCTATCTAATCAAATGTTCAAGGTGAATCATATAAACTTGTATAACGTTAAAAATGAAACTGAAACATGGTTTAATTAATTTAATAATTTATAGATATAAAAAACATAAGTTTTATTAATATACATAACATAAGTCAGATCATATTTCGAATGTTGGATAGTAGCTTGGCAATTTAAGAATCTTCTTTCCAGTCTCCAGGTCTGTTCGGCTCCACACCTGTGCAATAAAACACAGAAATGTTGTCTCTGTACACAGTGAAACAACACTAGTTATGTGCAGTTATTGAGCTGAACACCCCCCCTACCCCCCACCAATCCTTGGCTGAAGCTTAAAGGTTAAAGTATGTTTGTCCTACAAGCTGTTTTAAGAGCCGGAGTTGTTTTAGCCTCACTTTATTGACACTAACCTTTACAGCTGTATTGTTATTCGCAGTTCCTTTTGTGAGGGAATATTTTTGTATGTTTTTAGGGAAAGTTATGAGGTTATATTTTTTGCATGACATAAAAACTCTGTTAAAATGGGGTCAGAGATGAAAAAGGGTTTTTAAGCATCAGAACTTCAAAAGCACAGTATATTTTCACCATACATTGTGCCCCGTTTTATTTTCTCTTTTTATTTTCTTTTTTATTGCTGAGCAAATGATTATTGTATATTTTTACCATAATTTACTAGGTTCTACCCATTTATCAGAAGTTTTCTATATATTCATTCATTCATTTTCTTTTCGGCTTAGTCCCTATTAATCGTAGTCCCTATTAATCTCGGGTTGCCACAGCGAATTTATCCAGCAAATGTTTTACACAGTGGATCTCCTTCCAACCCATCCCAGACAAACATCCATACACACTCATTCACTACGGTCAATTTTAGCATACCCAATTCACCTGTACCACATATCTGTACTTGTGGAGGAAACCGGAGCACCCAGAGGAAACCCACTGGAAGAATGTGCAAACTCCAAACAGAAATGCCAACTTACCCACCTGAGGCTCGAGCCAGCGACCTTCTTGCTGTGATGTGAATGTGCTACCCACTGCGCCACCGTGTCGCCCCTATATATATCCATCAAGTGCATGTCAGAATAAGTTTTTTTTTTTACATAAATAAAAATATTTTATAAATTAATTGGATATTTTATTTTTCACTTTACTTCAGCTTTCTATTTGTATTTAATCACTTTTTTACAATGCTGAGATGGATTTGTTAATAATAATAATGAAACAATATAAATATTTCATAAATTATTAAAGAGAATTAATAAAAAACCTTATGATAAATATTTTGTTTAATATTCTTTTTAATATATATTCTTTTTTTCTTGTCATTTTTTTGGATATCTATTCATGTAGCCAGTTTTTTAGTTGTTTTCCCCAAAGATAATTAACACCAAATCTTCCTCAAGGTGAAAAAGGCAGATCAGAGAGGCTTTTGCATGCTTCCGATTTCCAGCGGAGCCCCATGTCATTTTCATATTGATTAATTATCTCCCCCTCTGACGTTCCAGCAATGAACTGGCCTCTTCTCTATCTCACAGATATATTTTATCTTCCTCCACCATTCATGTACACATTTACTGAATGCGGAGACCTCAGGATTCATCTTTTGGCCACCAGAGAAGCATAACTAATGGCAACATTAGAGTGGTTTTGTGAACGAGGCGACCGGATGCAGGTTAACCAAGCAAGAAATAATCTAGGATTTTATATCCTGCATGAACGAGCATAGGATATGCCAGGAATAAATTCACCCCCACCCTCCCCAAAATAATTTGGGAGGGCGCCTTTTTCAATGGGACGGTTTTTGGGCAGTCGGATTGTTGCTGCTGATATGAAAGGAAAGGACTTATATGCGCATGTGTGGCATTTAATTAGAAGATTATTCTGATGTAACGTTGTTTATTACAACATAAGTATATTTAAACATTTTATTTTGATAAAGGTTATATAAAACATTAATTAGTCCCTTTAGTTACATCGAATAAGCTTTATGTGTGTATAAACACTTTTGCAAGCACACACTATAACAGGACATAATTTTTTTGATCCATATGCTAAGATTGATTTGTTGAAAAAAATAAAAATAAATAAAATAACAATAATAATAATAAAAATGTTTTTATTATTTTTAAATTTCTTTATTGTATGTATATATGTATGTATATATATATATATATATATATATATATATATATATATATATATATATATATATATATATATATATATATATATATATATATATATATACATATGTATGTATGTATATTTATGTGTGTGTGTGTGTGTGTGTGTGTGTGTGTGTGTGTGTGTGTGTGTATATATATATATATATATATATATATATATATATATATATATATATATATATATATATATATATATGTTTGTACACATTGTGTTTATGTTTAAAGTACGAGCCGATGTTTATTGGTTTTATTTTGTGTGTGTGTGTGTATACTTATATATACATATATACTTATATACTTATTATATACTTATTATATACACACACACACACACACACACACACACACACACACACAAAACAAAACAAAACAAAACAAAACAAAACAAAACAAAACAAAACAAAACATTGACTTGTACTTTAGACATAAACACAATATAAAAGAAAACAAAAAAGAAAAACATTTCATAGTCACAAAACATTCAATCAAAACTAGGGAGTATATAACTAAAACTTCAGAGGGGTCACTGGATTGCTCTTGAGATGTAGATTTGTCAAATAAATCAAGAAATTGACCCCAAGTAGCCAGACATGTTATTATCGAGCTAGTCCTTAAAAATATGAGTCTTCCCATCTGTATAACAGATATCATATCTGACGTCTAGTTCTGGAATAAGGGGGGTAAAGGTGATATCCAATTATTAAACAATAGTCTTTTAGTCACCACCATGCCTAGCATTAAAGACTCTTGCATTGTTTAACAGAGAGAAGATGTGTTTTGTGAGAAGCCAAGGATGGCAGGTTCGGCATCTGACAGAAAAGGTCCGCTATAAGCCTTGGAGTACCAATTCTAGAGATCTCATAGAGAATGCTATAACACAATTTTCAAATAAACACAAATTAAGAAAAAAGATGTCTAGATTCAGGGGGGTTCATAAGGATATCAATAAACCATAGACTGTAAAAGATATGGACGTGGTATTCGTGATGTCACCCATAGGTTTCTGAAGAATGCAAAAGAAGCAGTAGGCATGGCAAACCGTCGCCATTTTGTTCGCGCGTCATTGCACTGACCGAAGGATACCAAACAAGGGCCAAAAGGAGGAGCCTGAGCAGAGCTACAGACGCCTACCAGCATTTTGCTTAGACAGGCTTTTTTGTGGGATAAACTCTTAATACTTCATTACCTGTGACTCGTTTATGTTCTGACCACTTGTGCTTGGTATACTTGGTATACTTGTATACTATATCAATAAAGTGTTTAGACTTTTAAAAAACACTGTTGTAATAGATTGAGCCACTAAACATTGTTCTTATTACGTTTTTCTACAGGAGAAAAACGCAAATTACTTCCAAACACTTAAAATATAGTCCCTGTTAGTAAATTCAAGCCTATTTAGGAAATCCAGCCATAACACTGTATGACAACGCTTCATATGACTGTTCCATAGCCTACGGCTAATCAATCTGGCAGATTCTGGAGTGCATTACAGGTCTAAAGAAAAATATAAATGATCTTAAAACAAATACATTTATAGAGATAGTATAATTTCACTCACCTGGGTAATGGAGGCCATGTGAATGGTTTGTGAGCACAATTAGGTGCACACAGCATGCCATATCATTTGATAATTGTGAGAAATAATTCCAAAAAGCAGCTGACTGTGTAAAGCCACATAAAACAAAACAAAAATACGATGTATATGCCGAGCTCAGCGGCTAATCAGATGTGACATCAACCAGCAAGACCTAGCTGTCATTTAAGTGGCCACAACCTTAATTATGCAGACTTAATATAATCTAATATAAAGGAAACGCATAAGTTATTTTAAAAAAAATCACCGTCGTGAAGGGTAATATTAGCTTTATGAACTAAAATCGTTCTTTATACCAGGCTGTAAACCTTTTTTTTCTGCTGTAAAGTTGGCCATTTCAACAGTGAGGTCAATAGAAGTTTGCTCTATTATGGAGCCAGGACTAGCGGAATTTCGATGAGTTGCAGTTTCAGTTACTTCCGGATTTGCTTCACGAGGGAGAGCGGGAGGTTGCCACTTTCATAAAACACATGTTTTTCTGGACAGAGTTCAAAATTAGGAATTTTAGACTTCACAAAATGCCTAATTTGCAAAAAAAAAAAAAAAAATATATATATGTATGAGGGAGATCAAGCTTTTCCCTTGATTAACGAAGAAAGCAAAACACCCTTCGAAGTTTTTTCAGTCCATGCCAGAAAGAATGAATGATTCTGACAGATCGGTGCATATACAGAGGTCTCTGGTTAATGTTTTTATTACAAAGTAAAAATGTATTACAAGTAAAACATTAGCTTAGAAAAATTATTTTTATTGATGTTTTTTTTATATATACAAATTTATATGAATATCATAATTATGCTAAATTAATTTATATAAATATACAGTTGAAGGCAAAATATTTAACTCATCTGTGAAGTTTAAATTATTATTTTTTTATTTACTATGATTATTCAATAAAATATTTTCTATTATATATTTTTATAGGATAATTATTTTTGTTTGGCTCAAATAAAATTATATTTTAAATTTAAATAAATATTTTGAGTCAGTATTATTCATTAATATTACATTTTTGATTTGTATAGAACAAAGCACCGTTGTCCATTGACTTGCCTAATTAGCCTAATTAATCTAGTTAAATTGCACTTTAAGCTGAAAACTAGTATCTAGTATTATAACTAGCAAAACATTATGTGCTGTCATCATAGCAAAATAAATTGGTTATTAAATCTATTATGTTTTAAAATGTGTTGAATAAATTTTTATCACCATTTACGCAGCAATATATGAATAATCATTTTTATTGCGCTGTACTTCAAAAATGTAACTCCTTAGTTGCCAGTTTTCTTGTTTTTTTTCACCAAGATGTGCCTGTGTGGCATTTTGCGAGCAGATAATCGCTGTCAATTTAATGTTTGGTGGAGGTCAAATGATCTATTTTGTTTCTGACCAAACGTCTAGACAGCTGCCATTTAGAACTTCACGTTTTCTTTTGTGTGCATTGAAGGCTTGGCCTGTCCTGCCCAAACAAGGACTTTTTTTTCCGAGCGCTTGACATTGCCACACAAGCTGTCTGCGGAATCCCCTTTAATTAAAGCGACATTTGAAGCTTTTCTCGGCCACTAATAAACCTGGAAACCCATTAAGATCTTCCTAATTACTCAGTTCGGGAGGAAGGAGAAACACATGGGCAGCCAGCGCTGGCATTTGGCCCCCAGAAGCTTAGAGGCGCACAAAAGAAAACTTCCCGTCGCTTTGCCATCCCTCCCAGCTGAGCTCTGCTCCCCCTTGTGTTTTTTTTCCTGGCGATGAATGGAACTATATGACATGTCAGTCTCGCAGTGTCCATTCATGGAGTTGAGGGAATGTGTGAATGAAGCCTCTTAATTAGAGCGCAGGTCACCTGACTCATCATTAAGGTGGCATTAAGCGAGGCCTCTGTTTTAATATGGCCAGGGGAGGGAGAGGCTCTTTTTGTGCACGAGTCGGGCAGACAGTGAAGCTAAAGGAGTAGTTCACCTAAAAATCAACACTTCTTTCTTCATGTGCTCTTGCTTTCTTCCATATAGCACAATAGAAAACATTTTGGGAATGAAACTATTGTATGTGGGTCAAAGATGAAAAGGGCTTGTCAAGCACCAATACAATAAAAGTATAATAAAGCACTTTTTTACGTCATATTTTTTTTGTGTCATATTAATTTTTTTTATCAAGTAACCATGATATTTAGGGATATTTAGAATTTGAATTATTTTATTACATATTACAAGACCTTTCAAGTCCATAAATACTAATTATGCACAATGCCTGTATTTTAATGAGCACAGAGCAATAATGTTGTCTCATTTTATAAACATACTGTATATGTGTTATTCTGATTGGAACATTTTATTTTTAGTCAAGTGGAACATTAAAGTAGTTCATCTAAATGCAGGGCTCAACAATAAGGACAATAAGGACTGCAAGATGCTTGGGATAGGAGACAGTCAAGTCAAGTTAAAGTTTATTTATAAAGCACTTCTTTAAAAACAACAAGTGCTTACCGAAGTGCTGTACAAAAATACACCATTTAAAACAAAGGTAAAGTACAACAGACACATGACTCTCATATGGTATTAAAAGCCAAAGAGTAAAAATGGGTTTTAATAATAGATTTAAAAACAGAAAGGGTTGCGGCCTGTCTAATATGGGAAGGCAAATTATTTCAAAGTTTACAGGATCATTACTGGATCATTTATTTGCCAATTGGCATCTTCGAATTGAAAAACATGCTACCTTCTCTGTGGTGTCATAAACACCATATTGCTTTTCAGTTCCTCTTATGTGATTGGATGTTGTTGTGAGCATGTTGTTTTTTTCCATAACCTGGTAACAACCAGTACAACGAAGACACAACAACATGGCAACTACATCAAATTACGAGGCTAAAGAAAATGTTTCTTTCTAACTTTGGTAGCAGAAGTTTATGTGAGTACAACACAATAAAAAAATAAAGTGATGTTTTGCAAAGTTTGCCATTAGTTTGGCAAGTCAGGCACCTTTTAAAATAATTTAGAACTGCAAAAAAACATTTTCATACTATTCTTTTTGTCTGCATAACACTTTGAATTTTGCTCATACATTTTTTAAATATTTAAATTCTAGATTCACAGATGTCCTTTTTGACACAATATTTAAAATATGTGGCTAAGAAAAAGCTATTAACTTTTTTCTTGGTTTGACAAAATTTGTAGCTTTGAACTCTGTAAATGTTTTATTTAAGAAAAAATAATTTTGAATTTAAAATATCAATAAATTCACTATTGTAAATGTCACTTGATGCAAGCAAGAACATGTGACTACTTTGACCACCCCACACCCCAAACACACACTTACTTTAATTAAATTAAAATAAGAAAAAAAGTCTTGCAAAAAAAAGAATGTGTTGGTGATTTATGACACAACTTCATTTTATCAAAAAAACTTGTCACTTTAAAGCAGAATTTCTCAAGACATGTTTTACGTTTTATAGTGTCACTGTATTCACAGCGATAGTCAAATAATTGCCTTGTAACTGAATAATTTAGGATGCAGTTATTTGCATTGTAACATGTAGTGCTAGTGCAAAGAGGCAATCTGCTGCTAAACTGTTTAAATGGTAATATTTGAACAATTTATCAACTTTGTAATAGCTGCATATGCTTCATACTGCTCTTTTTGTTTGCATAACACTGATTTTGCTCTTTTTTTCTACATTTTTAAAATAATTAATTCTAGATTCACAGACAGTATTTTTGACACATTATTTAAAATATGTGGCTTAGAAATGGCTATTAACTTTTTTTTTGTTTGGTTGGGCCAGTGAAAATTTTGGCTGGGCAAGTACAACTCTTAACCACTGGTCCAATCGGGCCAGTAAAAAAAACTTTAGCGCTGAACCCTGTAAATGTTTCATTTAAAAAGAAAGTATTTTAAATATAATAATTTAATTAATTCACTATTGTAAATTTCACTTAATGCAAGCAACAGTATGAGACTACTTTGATTCCCCCTCCCCCTAAACACGTTAATTAAATTAAAATAAGAAAACAAATAAAAAATCTTGCAAAGTTCAAAGAAGGTGTTGGTGATTTATGACAAAACTTCAGTTTTCTTTTAGTAAACTCTCACTTTAAAGGAGAATTCCTCATAGCATGTTTTACCTTTTATAGTTTCACTGTATTTACAGTGACATTCAAACAATTGCCTTGAAACTTAAGGATTTAGGATGCAATTATTTGCATTGTAGCATGTGCTGCAGGGAATGTGCTGCTAAACTGTTTAAGTGGTAATTTTGAACAGTTTATCAGCTTTTTAGAGACTCATCTGACAAAAAAAGTTAGCTAATTCTTTCTTTAAAGAATCTTCCATTTAAGTGAGTCACTAAAAGGAGTGCATTTTTATCCTTCTCCGCTCTCTTTTTTCCATTCTCTCTCTGAACTTGTCAAATCCCAAAAACCGTCTTTGCCGCAAAACAAATGAAGATGATGAAATTGTGCTATTGTCATTTCTCCACGTGAGGCTGGGGTCTAAACAGCCCTCTGGTGTTTTCTGCTACAAACAGGCTGATGTGTGTTTAGTGCATGTCCTGGTCGGCAGATTAATGACATTAACGAAGTTTCCATTAGGCCGGCGATGGGGGGAGACAGGGGCGTCCATGCGGAAAGCCACATGACTGAAGCACTGATAAGAGAAAATGAAACACATCTCCGTGGGCCAAGAGGGGCCAGGAAATGCCACTCCAAATTAGCCGCCGGCCCAGTTTGTTGTTACTTCATTAGCCCAACAGCCTTGGGGAAAAATAAAGAGGGAGGTTACGACCTCTCCTGTGTCCAAATGGGAGGCCCAAAAGAGAGTCTCTCCGAAGTTTGCTCTATCTAAAGACAGGTGGCTGGGAGGGATGTTCCTGGCACCAAACCAGAAATGACAAAAACCACACTAGATAACAATTTATTTAGCGCTCAAACACTGGCCTGGGGATAGCCATCAGGTAGCGAACCGCCCAGTGCCAACACAGGGCAAGAAGGCCATCGATGCAAAGCTAAGAGCTAAGAGCCGAGCCGAGCGGCTTGCTTTGTTTCGTATTTTAGCATACTAAGATATTAGCTCAAGTTCCACAACTAAGCTTCTCGGTGTTGCTCGTACAAAACCCCTTTACACCAGCTAAAACCCGGACAGCCTTAGCCTTGAGTTGTGATCGGGTTTCTGTGTTTTTGGGGCTGCATTAGCTTAGCATATTTGTGGAAAACAAACCCCCTTGAGGCAATAGTGCGGCCCTTGTTGTTGGTAACGTGAGTGCGATAGCAGCTCCTCATTTAGCCGTTGGTGACTTTATTAAAGTGTATAGTTTCAGACCCCTGGTGCCTTTGCTATTGTATTCTCACCCCTCTATAGCAGGGTTAAGTCCTCCGCTGCCTGTGAACACACAAAACACCTCTCAGCCACATTCACCAAGTTCCAGTGCATTCAGCTCGCACCGGAGGAGAAGTGATTGTCGCTCTCGTTTGCGCTGGAGTTAAATGACTTAAATGGAAGACTTAAGATTGTGTCCATTTCAAAATATTTGAGCAATGTTGACAATCAAAGAGGTTGTTTATTATGTGTAGGGTGGACAATGTAGTTTGGGTTAGTGATTAGATTAATTTGTTTATATATATATATATATATATATATACACACACACAGACACACACAAAGTTAAAAAAATTATTAGAATTATTAAACGCCCTTCGATTTTTTTCTTTTTTAAATATTTCCCAAATGATGTTTAACAGAGCAAGAACATTTTTACAGTATGTCTGATGATATTTTTTTCTAGAGAATGTCTTATTTGTTTAATTTAATTTAATTTCATACACACACATACAGTTGAATAATTGTTCAAATAATTCAGGTGGTTTAATAATTCTGACTTCAACTGTATATAGTTATTATTGTTTTGTAATAATTTTGTGTAACAATATTTTTAAAGCACCATTATTTTCGTAATTATGAAGTCTGTATGCAGCCACGAACACAAGAATTTAAGAATAGCTTTCACTTTTAATTTGATGTTTCATTTTAAAACATGTAAAGATGCTTTTATAGAGAAATAAAAGGATGTTAATCTGTAGGTGTACATAAATGTAGGTTTTCAACCAAAAGTTAATTGTATCAAAATAAGAGTAGAAATTATCTTTCATCTTAAATTATTCAGTCTAGCTTCATTATCTACTGTAGGTATTATATTTAAAAAAAATTTTTTTCTAGAAAATATTGATCGGTTGTAATTTGAATAATTATTTGGCAAATCACATACTTTTACTTTTTCTGATTTGTTAGAATAATTTTGCAATAAACATTTTGTCACCTTGTAATTATAAGGTTCTATGTGCGTTCAGAATGATTTTGAGATATTGAGCTTTAAAGTTTTTGTATTCCATATGGCTAACAGTATGTGGGTAACATGTTTTTAAATAAAAAGTCTTAAAATCTTAACAACTTATAAAAAAAAATCCCATAATGTAAATAAGTTGTCATTTAAGAAGAATATGTCAATAACTCAATTTTTACAAAAATGTCAGATAGAACCTTATATTTCTAAGGTAGGTGACGATTTGTTAACATTAGATCAGTTAACTATATAATTAATATGTTTCATTATTTTTTGTTGTTTGTTCACGTTATTTGACCTTGTATAAACTAGTGTTTGGACTAATTTATAAATGATCTATAGGATTAATGAGGTCTGTAGAATTATTGTTCATAATTCAGTTGTTCACTAATTTAACAAATCAAACCCTACTGTAAAATGTGACCAAATTCTTTAGTTGCCAGATTTCATTTATTTGATCCAAAATATTATCATTGTGTAAAATAACATTAACATGTTAAACAGAACTGTAAAAAGGACAGGACTGTTCTATACAGCCTCATTTATTTGTGATTGAAATCTGTAATGGCCTTAAAACATTTTAATATTCCCCTTGACCAATTGAATGCATACTTCCTGAATAAAAGTATTATTTTCTACAAAAAAAAGGGAATACATTTGAATTTAAATACAACTTGAAAGCTCTAATTGCAGTTACATATAATTCGACATGCGAATCTGTATGTGAGTCACACATATGCACTGCTTGAATGCACAAGTTTATCTGTTGTGATGTCAGATATGCTTGTCTGAGGTGTAGTTTTGTTTTGCCAAAGCACCCAGTGCAGAAGAAGACTTATCTCAGGTGTTAAGTGAGCATGTAATATTCACCTCTGGGCCGAAAGTTAATCAGCGGCCAGCATTTACAGCGATGAACATAGCAATAAAGCTCTGCAACCCTTCAGTGTGTTGTAGAAGTCATACACTTATAACATATACTGCGGCTGATTCACAGCACTTTATTTTTTAAGATAGAATTGTAACCGTGTATACTTATAATAAAAAGTATTATTGCTCCATCCTTGGAGGAATTCGTTTGTAATGATGCTTTTGGATGTGTGCATATGATTCAGTGTGTTGTCATTGTGTTGCTTTTCACAAAACTTAGAGTGAATTTGGTAGGAAACACGTGCTGTGTTTTAAGCATGTGTGTGAAATTTGCACAGTGAATCTAACTTATATATTATTATTATTAATACTTTATTATATGGATTGTGTAATATATGTGTGCCTTAATTTTCTCACATTGTGGGGTTCAAAAGTATAGCAATATCGGTAAGTTTTGAAATTTACAAGATACATATTTGTTAAAATTTTGGTATTCACAATATTTGTCAATATTTATCTTTCAACTATTTAAGAAGACTTGTATATTAAAATTTATACAACAGTTCTGTCTGATTCTCAAATCTGATTGGCTGATAGTCGTGCGATATTCAGCAATTTCAGAACTCATATACAGCCTCCTCACCCTTCTGTATTACTCCCCCAATATAGAGTGACAGTACATCAATATATTCACTACAGTTTGACAAATATTGCAATGTTGGACAACATAACACATTTGAGGCTTTTTTAGGTGAGAATGTAGTTGTTTAGATTGCAAATTTATTTATTAGGACAGTACCTATTTTAAGTGCCTTTTTAATATACAGCGACATCCACAAGATGGAGACAGAGACCGCATAGTAAGCCCTAAGTGGAGGAAAAAACCCAGTGCAATTTTAAACTACAGCTGACCAAATCATTATTATACTGGTCGATCTCTGTTTTTTGTATGTTGTAGTGCTGTATTTATACCATAGCAATTGTAGTGTATTGCATGTTAGATGGGACTCACATGTTAGGAATGTATCTATTTTGTGTTGGCAACTCTTTGTATAACTCTGAGTTACTTTTTGGTTGGCAGTAATCTGGTAGTGTTTGCGATGCTTAAGATTTTTCGGGGTGAATTATTGTGATATCCCGATTGCAACAGAGAAATACTGAGATATCTCTGTAGACTGATGGCATTTCATAGCATTCAGCCTTATAATCTTAAAATGTCAGCAAAATCACCTGTTTTGTCATCATTTTAGATATTACGCTAGAGAATCATTCAAACACTAGCTCTAAAGTGACGGTTGTGAAGTAATGGTTTCTGCTGTTTTGATGGTAAGCTGCAGGTGTAAACAAACGGCGGAAAAAAGTAGTTCCTCATACAAAAGTGTTTTTGACTCACTGTGTTTAATTTTTATTTTTTTATGTACACGATTATGTAATCGAACTGTTGTATAAACGGTATATATTTTCTTCACTATTTAATTTGCAAGCCTATTTTATTTCTGTTCTCTAAACAGGTCTGTGTTGGAAGTTATATTTCAAGAGTGTAAAAATGTCATTTGATCTGCATCTTCGTCATCTGCTGTCTAAAATCCCGCAGAGTCATTTACCCTGGGTATTTCTGAGTAAAGACGACTCTTAATTGTCAAGGCCATTTGGGGGAGCAGCGCCAGTATTAGTGCTGTTTTCTTTTAGTTTCATTAGTTCCCCACTGGAGCCAAAGAGCTCTTTAGTGATCATGGCTATTGTTGGTGGCCTGTTAGAGCTCCAGTGAGCACGCAATAACATTTTATGTGCTTGAGACGAGTCTCGCTTCTTTGAGTGTTTCACAGGAGCCGCTGGAGAGGTCATTTATACCAGATCTCAGCCTGACCAGCAAACACTAACAAAACAAATTGTTTTAAAGCAGACAGACGATATCAAGAGCTGAAGTCTTGGTCATGGTGCAATCTTGACCTTTTTTTTATAACACACAGAATAAGAAATAGACAACTAAAATGTGTTTGCAAAGTGTATTTCACAATTTAAAATAATATACTATGTTTATATCTTATTACTACATTTAGCAAGCTATAACCAGGTGATAATATACACTACCAGCAGTTTTGGGGTGAACACGGTTTTTAAATGTTTAAAAATAATCTTTTTCCGCTCACCAAGGCTGCATTTATTTCATCAAAAATACAGCACAAATTGGAAAATTGTGAAATATTATTGCACTATAACATTACCGTTCAAAAGTATTTTATAATTTAATGTAATTATTTATTCCAGTGATTTTAAAGATGCATTTTAGCTTTATTACTCCAGTCTTCAGAGTCACATGATCCTTGAGAAATCACTCTAAAATGTATTACTATTATAATAATAATAATAATAATAATAATAATAATAATAATAATTATTATTATTAATATTATTATTATTAATGGTAATAGTAATATAATCAATAATGACTGGAGTAATCTCATTTAAAATAATCATTTATTACAATGTTTTGTAAATATTTAAAAATTAATTTATTTTTACATTTAATAAATGCTGCCTTGATTAACCAAATAATTTTTAAATAAATAATCTTAAAAAAATCTTGATAATCTTAAAAACAAAACTGACCCAAAATTTTGACTGGTAGTGTAGTTCAGGTTTTTGCAGTTATTAAAGTTGAAAAAATTAAATCCACAGCTATAAACCTTGTTTGTATGCAGTGTAGCACTATTAGTTTAAGAAATTATTATTATTAAAACATTAATAAAAGAACACTAATTGAAATAGAATTGACTGAAAATACATGCTTTGTTAAATAAAAAATAATGCCGAATGAATAGTCTACATTGTGTGATGATACTAGCAATTGTTATATTAACATTTATTTAAGTTAATTAAAACCATGTAATGAAAACCATGTGTTTTACCCAAAAATTAAACACTAATTGAATGTATTAATATATTAAAATAAAGATTTATATTAGAAAAAGAGAAAAAACTGTAATGTGAAATCATATCACAAATAATCACTCACTGAAACAAACAAAAAAAACTGTTTATATTTCAGCTAGTTATCAATAAAAAAATTAGCACTAGTTAATTTAAAATAGAATATTTGGGTTGTTACTAATATGAAAATAACAGAAGTACATTTTACTCAAAATTAGGTTGTTAACTTAAAAATGTAAAATATATTTTTAAAGATCCTTTATTTATTTATTTTATTTACACCAAAAAGATCATTTTACATAATGACGCAGTGCAGACATTGCAATACAAAGTATCCAAAGAGTACACAAACAATAACAACGACACACTCCACCTCACAATCCGTTTTTTTTTTTTTTTCTGAGGACTGTGTAAAAAGGTTAATCATTGATGTACAGAGTGTTTATCAAGATTTTGTTGTTTCCAGACGCAGGTAAAGACGACTGTGGTGCAGACGTCCTGTCCCACAGAAAGTGGGTCGTTCACATTCAAAGCCATGTGTTCTTTACCTGTGTTTGTAAAGCGTCTGTTAGTCAGTAAGTGTGGGATCAAGGTCATCGCTGAGCAGCACGAGTGATGGCCATCAAACACAGCAGTCAAAGAGCCTTTTCTGGACTCCTCAGGTGACACTGAGACAGAGCCTTCTCTCTCTCTCTCTCTCTCTCTCTCTCTCTTCCTTTAATTCTGCTGTTTGTTGAGTCTCTTTACATTTAACTGGGCCACTTAAACAAGAGATGCACACCTTTGAAGTTACTGGTCTTGGTTTACTCGGTCTACAGGCTTGTTTTAATTCGAAGAACAGTTTTGTTGATTGGTTTTGAATTGATTTGTTTCCTTTTATTTAAACTGATGTAGATTGTCACTTTTTTATTGTGCCGAATTGGTGTTTCACATTTTCCAGTGATGGGTTGCAGCTGGAAGGGCATCCGCTGCGTAAAACATATGCTGGATAAGTTGGTTCATTCCGCTGTGGCGACCCCAGATTAATAAATGGACAAAGCCGAAAAGAAAATGAATGAATGAATGAATGGTGTTTCTCATGTTAAGATCTTTTTGTGAGTCTTTAGATGCATGTTATGAACAATAATTTATTTAAAAAAAAATATTGACTTTGTGTTAGATCTTTTGTCCTTTTATTCATCAGGGGTTGCCACAGAGGAATGAATCGCCAACTTATCCAGCATATGTTTTACAAAGCCGATGCCCTTCCAGCTGCAATCCAGTACTGGGAAACATCCAAACACTCATACATACACTATGGCCAATTTAGTTTATTCAATTCACCTATACCGCATGTCTTTGGACTGTGAGGGAAACCGGAGCACCCAGACGAAACCCACTCCAACACAGGGAGAACATGCAAGTTCCACCTCAAAAAGCCAACTGACCCAGCCAGGACTCGAACCAGCGACCTACTTCTGTGAGGCAACAGTGCTAACCGCTGAGCCACCTTGTCGCCTCAAAAAAGAGTTTATGATTTTAATAATTAATTGACAAAAATATTTATTTATTTGACCATTGTTAGTTATTGTGAATAATAATAATAATAATGATAATAATAGTAATAATAATAATAATAATAATAATTATTATTATTATTATTTTATTTTTGGCTTAGTCCCTTTTATTAATTTGGGGTCACCACAGAGAAATGAACTGCCAACTTATCCAGCATATGTTTTTCGCAGTGGATGCCCTTCCAGCTGCAACCCATAACTGGGAAATATCCATACACATTCATTCACACACATACACTACAGTCAATTTAGCTGGCTCAATTCACCTATAGTGCATGTCTTTGGACTTGTGGGGGAAACTGAAGCACCCGGAAGAAACCCATGCAAACACGGGGAGAACATGCAAACTCCACACAGAAATGCCAAATGACCCAGTCGAGGCTCAAACCAGCGACCTTCTTGCTGTCAGGTGAACGAGCTACCCACTGCGTCACTGTGCAGCCCATTAATAATAATAATAATGAATAAATAAATAAAAGTGTACACATTATGCTTTAATATTATATTTGAGAAAACTTAACCTTTTCAACAAAATCAACCTTTTTATATAGTACACATTTGTTTATTTATAAATATATAATGAAATAATTAATGCTTTAAAAACTCATGTTAGCAAAGGTTAATCAAATACTGTAAAATTACTTCCAGTAGTTAACACATTGGTAATGCATTATCTAACTGTCATTTTAAACAGTTTACTTTGTTTTTACTCAAATAAAATTTGTATTTTTTTTACTAAATTTTTTTTTACTGAACCAAAACATTTGAATCCTGTTTTTTGTGTTCATATGTTTACGCAGCAGCTACAGCAAAAAAAAAAAAAAAATTAATCACGCTGTAAAATAGAAATTACTGCTGCATTTAATATTTTTGTTTAATCAAATGAACTTTTTTTGGTCATCTCAACTTACATCAATCAAACTGAGTAAAAATATTAAGTTAAACTTTGTATAACTTAAAGAAATCATTGAACCCTGATTAACTTCTTAAATTAAGTTTAAGCAACATACAAATATTTGTTGTATTGACTTTGTGTCATTATTTTTTACAGTGAACCAATAACATTCACAGAAAATGAGTATAACAGAAACAACCTTAACTTAACAGAACTGAAGTCCAAGACAACTAAATAGACAACTAGACTGCATTTTTATGATTTTAAATAACATCAGAAATGTAAAAACAAATAGAAATCAAGAGTTATAATGGTTAGAACATGAAATGATCTGAAATCTTTGGATCCTAAACCCAGGGTGGCCTGAAATGCTTGTTAAACGTGTGTTTTGGTGTGGTGTGGCTCAGGCTGTGCGTTTGGAGCGTCAGCGACAGATGCCGTATGTTGACTGTATTCCCAGCAGAAAGAGACGCCCCTGGGGTCTGTTGACATCTGACAGTACATCAGGGATCAGCGTTGACACTCTCATCTTCTCATGCTGTCCTGTGTACTGTATGTCATTGAGCACATGTAGAAACACACGCGAGCTGCTCTTCACTGCTTAGTGCACACTGGAGAGGTATTATTCTGCAGCCTGTAATGCACCAGGAGCAGAAATGGAAACAGTTCAGTATATTAGTTGACTGAAATGTTGTTTTAACCTAATTTGGGGTCATATATGGACTATTATAAATTACTGATTAAAAATGGAATTGAAAATGGAACAGGTTTGTCCATATAGTTGTATCAAAATTGGGTTGAAAAAATTTTATTGAACTTTTCTATGGATACTGACATGATTGTATAATTTAATAATGATGTTATGGCAATAGTTTTTAATTTAGATATGCAAATATATTTTGACATAATTGTTTTTTGTTTTTTTTTGTAAATAGATCATGGTGAAAACTTGGACTGATAATGTGTTGGTGGTGAATAGGTTGGTGTAAATTAAAGCGTTTTAGAGGGCAGTGTTTAAGGAACTGCATTGCCTATGTTTGGCCAGTTGAGGCCATGCTTTCCCCAAACTGGGCAGACTCACTGAAGCCTGGAGGACAGAGAGTCTGGATCTGAGCTTCTCAAAAAGAAGACTATTAATAGGATGAGGAAGAACAATTTTTTTTCAGCTCTTCCCCTAATTTTTATAGAGACATGGTCTTCCTGTAGCAATCATGTATTTATTCATATATAGTTTTCATTAAAATTTAAATAAATTTTATGTTCCTCTGTTGTTTATCATATTGTGCAGATTATATTTTATTTAATTAATTAATTTAATTATTTTTTAATTTTATTTAATTTGATTATTTTATTTTATTTAATTTAATATTTTTTCATTTTATTTTTTTATTTTATTTTATTTTGTATTTTATGTTATTTTATTTTATTATTTCATTTAATTTAATTACATTTTATATTTTATTTTATTATTTCATTTTTTATTTTATTTGTATTTTTATTTCATTTAATTTCCTTTTTATTTTATTTTAATATTTTCATTTCATTTCATTTTTTATTTAATTTTTTATTTTATTTTATACTATTATTTCCTTTCATTTTTATTCTATTTTATTTTAGTTTATATTTTGTTATTTTATTTTATTATTTAATTAATTACATTTTTAAAAATTCATTTATTTCATATTTAATTTTTTATTTGATTTGATTCAATTAGATTTTTATTATTTCAATTTATTTTTTATTTAATTTTTAATTTTTTAATTAAATTATTTGTTTTATTTTATTTTTACGCATTAGCTTTGATTTTATTTCTATATTTTATTAGTTGTTTTTGATTAGTCATGAATTATTATAGTTATTATTGTTATAATATTTTTATTTATTATAATTTTTATTTAAAAAAAAGTTTTTTATTTTTGTATTCATTTTAAGAAATTACATTGTTGTTGATTATGATTAGAAATGTTTTGCTTTATTTATTTATTTATTTATTTTTTAACTGTTAATCAATAACACCCCCAAACTTTTTATTCAATCCATCATCCACTAATGTATTTTTACTTTATGATAATTACTAACTTTTGTCCCCCCGCCCCACTTTTTTTTTTCCATGCATTTTTTTTCTAAATTCAAGACTTGAGGACCCCCCTGCAGAATATAGTGTATTGGAGACAATTTCCCTGCTGAAAGGTGGTCTTACCTGCGCAGGCCGATCCAGGGGCAGCTGCATGTCATTTCTGTCCCAGTCAGCCAGGGTCTGTCAATTAAGGGAACACAGGGCAATCTGTGGCCACTGAAAGAGATCCCCTCACCCTGCTTGCTGGCAGAGAGACGGGCCTTTGTTCGCTGGCATGTCTCACATACTTTCTGCGGCCAGATAAGCCCAGGCTCCATGAAACCCGGCTTTATATTTGGCCACTGTAATGTCCCCACGAGGGCAGAGCGTAGTTAAGAAAGCACAGGCAGTGAAAAGGTAATATTCCCCTCCTCATTACGGGGTCGGCAATAAAAGCCACAGGTTAGGTGGTCCTGAAGTCTGGCGCGGGACGTTTGCTGAATGACGAACCTCCTCCCCCTGGTGGTGTAGGAATGAGCTGGGAAGCTGGAGGGCGGCTTGCTTGTTTCCTGAAATCGGATTAGCAGCTACTCTACACTTAGATCTGCAGGGAAAGGGGCTTTATTTGAGCCCAGCTCAGGACCACCCATCAGGTAAACAGGTACATTAATGTGGGCCTGAAGAGAGAGAGAGACAGAGGTAGAGCAAAAGTCAAGGAGAAAGAGAGACAGTGAGTGAGAGAGGAAGAGAGAAAGACAGATTGGGTCAGTGATAGGGGGCGGACTCTGTTTTGGATAACAGAGCATTTTTATTGGGGATTTTTATTCAACTTGTTTAAACCACACACACACACACACGCATACAAATAAACAACAACACAAAAACAGACCTCATAATGTATCTAATGCAGAGAAAATGTATGTAATTTATGTTATTTATGTAATTTAATTTTTAATGTAATTTTTATGTAATAAAAACTTTTAAAACAAACACCTTTGCTATAACAAATAACTGTAAAAAAAAAACAATAAAAAGCACTTACAATTTTACAGTTTTGATTTGAGCAATTTCTATGTGACACTCTCATGACTCTCAATATATAAAGCTATATAAAGTTATTCACTTCATGCTTAGCGTATGAGCGGGCACAGAGGTCACTTTCAGTCTCATTCGCTTCCATTCATTTTTAGACGTTCAAAACAACTTGTTGCGCTGATTGATGTTGCAAACAGAATTTTTTTTATTATATGATTCTGCTTTGTTTGCATAATCATGAAAAAAATGGTTTGTAGAGCAAGTTGTTTGACCTTAGTCTGAGGGTTATTATTTCTAGTCATTTCTTCTATAGGCAGCTGAATTGGGAATTCTAAAACACTCACAAAAAGCGAGCGCACTTCCGCATTGAAGAATAACATCAATATAAAGCTATATAAACCACCTTTTCCCATGCTGATTTCCGCAAAATGCTTGTAACTTTGAAAAATAAAGCATTTTTCTAGAATTCTGAAAAATGTTTTTATATCATAACATTTTAAAACTTTTATTTTTAAAATTTCATATATTTAAAATAATAGTAATAATATTGTTTATATATATATATATATATATATATATATATATATATATATATATATATATATATATATATATATATATATATATATATATATATATATATATATATATATTAAAATGGGATGTGATAAGCCCCTAATCTGAATCTCTGGTGTCTCCAAAATGTTTCATGTCAAAATAGCTTGCAGATAATTTATTATAGCTTCTAAATTTTGTTATAATTTGGATGTTGTGTGTTTCCTTTAAATGCAAATGAGATCCTGTTTTTTCAGAAGAGGGTGGAGCCTTACATGATACTCCACTCTGACAGAAACGACAAATCACAAATGTATCTGTCAGCGGACTGCAAGACGGGCATAACATTAAGGGTTGTAACTTGTAGTAAGTTAGAGGTGTAACTTGCAGTTATCGAGATCCCATTGAACCATGAGAGATGTCACAACAATATGTTGTTGCCAAGATAGTGGAAATACTTACCAGACAACATTTTCACCCAATCTTTTCATGAGTTTTCGCTAAATTTATCCACAACCTATTCATTTGATACATTATTATATTCATTCATTTAGCAACTTCACTATGCAACTCCACTCACTGGCTTTTTCATCTGTTTTGTCATGACAGTTAGCCTACTCACTGGGTTTAGGGTTGGGGAAGGTGTAGATGTCAATAATTGTGATGGTTGGGTTAAGGGTTGCAGTAGGTGTAGAAGTTAATGACTATGATGGTTGGGCTATGGTTTGGGAAAGGTGTATAGACGTTAATAACCATGATGGTTGGGTTTAGGGTTGGGGTAGATGTAGATGTTAATAACTATGATGGTTGGGTTTGGGTTAGGTGTAGACGTTAATAACTGTGATGGTTGGGTTTAGGTTTGGGGAAGGTATAGACCTTAATAACTGATGGTTGGGTTTAGGGTAGGTGTAGATGTTAATAACTGTGATGGTTGGGTTTAGGTTTATGGTAGGTGTAGACGTTAATAACTGTGACGGTTGGGGTTAGGTTTGGGGAAGGTGTAGACTTTAATAATTGTGATGTTGGGTTAAGGGTTGGGGTAGGTATGGACATTAATAACAATGATGGTTGGGTTTAAGTTTGGGGAAGGTGTGGATGTTAATAATGATGATGGTTGGGTTTAGGTTTGGGAAAGGTGTAGACGTTAATAACTGTGACGGTTGGGTTTAGGTTTGGGGAAGGTGTAGACTTTAATAATTGTTATGGTTGGGTTAAGGGTTGGGGTAGGTGTAGACATTGATAACAATGATGGATGAGTTTAGGTTTGGGCAAGGTGTGGACGTTAATAACGATGATGGTTGGGTTTAGGTTTGGGGAAGGTGTAGACGTTAATAACGATGATGGATGTAGGTTTAGGATTGGTGTAGACAATAACTGTGATGTTTGGGTTTAGGTTCAGGAAAGGTGTAGACGTTAATAGCTGTGATGGTTGGGTTTAGGTTTGGGGGAGGTGTAGACGTTAATAATTGTGATGGGTTTTGGTTTGGGGTAGTTGTAGACGTTAATAACTGTGATGGTTGGGTTTAGGTTTGCGGTTGACTGTTGGGTTTAGGGTTGGGGTAGGTGTAGACATTAATAACGATGATTGTTGGGTTTACGGTTGGGGTAGGTGTAGACATTAATAACGATGATGGTTGGGTTAAGGATTGGACAAGGTGTAGACATTAATAACAATGATGGTTGGGTTTAGGTTTGGGGAAGGTATAGACATTAATAACGATGATGATTGGATTTAGGGTTGTGGTAGGTATAGACATTATTAACTGCGATGGTTGGGTTTAAGTGTGGAGTAGGTGTAGACGTTAATAACTTAATAACATGTCAAAATGATTATATAATAATAGTTTTGACATATGGGTCCCTATAAAGCCTCTAACGTACTACAAGTTATGCCCCTTCATGTTATGTCCCAGTTTTGCAGTCCACAGACAGACCCTACTTGCAAAACAAGCAAATCCCAAGTTTACTAAATGCCAGAAATAACCAGTAGGGGGTTAATTCCTTATGTTCAAACTGTAGTCGGACAATGATGGAGAGGAAAGGGTACAAAGACTGAATCAGGATGTTGTGGAATAGTTAGTGGATAATTTTGTGTAACTTAATTGTGAAGTAAATTATTTCAACTCATCAACTAGCATGTAACTTACTGCTCAGTTGCGGTTGCAAGCTCTACTAAATAAACATTGCACTATTTAATTCTCTTATATTCATAGAAAATGTAACGCCTGTCTTCTGACTTTAGAGTGCATGAAAAATGTGCTTTAATGAATTCTTAAATTCTTTTTCAGCACATTTGCATCATAAATGAAATTCAACATATTGTCCTCAGTAGCTTGGATGTTGGGAGTCTTTTGAGACACTTAAATTCAATGGTACATCCAACAGAAGAACAGTTTGGCACAAACATAGTAAATCTTGCACAACTATAGTAAGTACTGTGGTAGATCACATTAACTGTCTTCCAGTGAATTTCTTTTTTTATTTTATTTTATTTTTTTGCCAGAGACTGTCAGCTGATTTTCACTAGGTTTGATGCCCCTATGCCTAGTCTCAGCTTATAAAATAAGGATTTGACTTTAGATATTATAGAGCACTGCAAGGAAATGAACAAAATATTAACTGAAATTAAAATTTTTGTGAAATCCGATTCGTAGTACCTATACCAAACCAGAAAATGTGAAAAAACGACAACCCATACACACACACACACACACACACACATACGCACACACACACACACACACACACACACACACACACACACACACACACACACACACACACACAGTATAACTCGTCAATGCATAGGCAAGTTATTTATATGTATTGTTAAATGTTGTGAGGCACTGTCACCTCACTGCAAGAAGGTTGCTGGTTCGAGTCACAGCTGGGTTAGTTGGCATTTCTGTGTGGAGTTTGCATGTTTTTCCAGTGATCACATGGGTTTCTTCTGGATGCTCTGGTTTCTTGCACAGTCCATAGATGTGCTATAAGTGAATTAAATACAGTGTGTATGAGAACATGTGTGAATGCGAGTGTTTTCAATGAAAACTATCAGCATTCAAGTGGTGATCTAAATCACTAAAGGAGGGTAATCTGAAGGTTACTGTGTTGTCATTTTTCACCTTATCTTGTTTGATATATGCACTGGGGGCCTGTTATCACTAACAAAATTCAGATTTTCATGACATCCCCTTTTTAAGTTCAGTTTGTTTTGGTTATTTCCATGCGGTGCTCCGTTATATTTAAAGCCTATTTCATATTTTTCAAGTACGAAATAATTTGACTTTAAAATTACGCTGAATAAAAAAAGGCATTTTTGTGCTCTAATATGAATTTTCTTTTTGGATTTTCCAGTGGTCATTTTAATTTATTTCAACCTTAACTCCATTATATCTATCTAATTACACCATTATATCTAAAGCATATCTGAATCCTTCTTTTTTTCCAGTTGATTTCCACTAATAGAAAAAATAGAAAATGTTTTATTTTTATGGGATTTTTTTTGTTCAATAATTAAGAATTTTAAAAGGGAATCCTTTCTGGATTTTTTTTTCCTTTTTAAGTTTCATTTTTACAGCTTTTATTTTCCCCATTTCCATGCGATGCTCCCCTAGATCCCTCATGCGCCATGATATCTAAAGCCTGCCATGTCATA